>NC_080387.1:36465730-36525730 GCF_028751815.1 Salvia miltiorrhiza
AACTCCACTTTTTTTTATTGTCTCATTAAAATATTCTTGGTACATCCATCATTGCGACGAGTATCGAAATTAAACGATGTTTTAAATAATCACAACTTATTCGTTTAATTATATTTTACATTAGTATATAAATTTTTTTAGAGTAATAATATTTTCAAACTAATGCGGACAATAATTAATTAACAAATACGTATAAAAAATATTATAATCTTTATTGTAATTTTATTTAAACATGAAGTGAACTTCTTAGGTAAGCATGAATTAAACGTAATTGTTAAAGTATTTTCATACTCAATTTAATTGTCATTGTGTAGACAATAAGTGTGTAGAGTTTTCAAAGATCTGAACTGAATGTTGCTTTGAGAGTTGCTTCTCGAGTTCTTCTTGTTCTTCCTACTTGAGTTGCTTCTGCAATTTCATGTTTCTGGCAACCTATTTCTTGCGGGTTTTGGGGCTTTTGTTGGAAATCTACTTGGGCCTTCCTACGGATTTTTATCTATCAGATCTCCAGATTGCATTGGAGTCTTCCTTCCTCGGGTTCCTGTGAACCCTAATTTGTGCCGCCACAAGTGGACTCTAATATGGTGTTGGGAACTTATTGAAATATCCTAATCCTTGTTTTGATGATACCAAAATCCATAGGCCTTATTTGTAATAGACTAGAACTGTTCGAACTCAAGTGTTAGAGTTCTTTTCTAGGGTCGGGATCGGGTACCCTACCCGAAAAAATTGGGTACCCGGTCCCGATTAAGACGGGAAATCGATACCCGATCCCGAACCCGAAAAAAAATTGGGTACCCTAATACCCGACTAGGGTATTCGGGTACCCTAATTACCCGGTCAAAATTATGCAAATCAGTTTAACAAAGCAAAATAAAGCACAATACACATTGAATTGAGTAATTAAAAAAAAGGAAGAAGAAGATTAGAAGAAGAAGAACTGTACCTGGGAGTGGGGATGGCTGGCGGCGCGTCTACTGGGAGCTCGGAGGCGGCGCAGCTGCTGGGACGACGGAGGCGGAGAGGCTGGGTCGACGAGCTGCAGGCGGAACATAGGGAGTTGGGCGCCTGGCGGACAGCAGACTGGGCGATGGTCGCGACTCCCGAGAGGACTGCACCACAGCCGCTGGATCGTGGCGGGCGGCGGGTAGGATGACGAAGGCCGGCGCCGGCGACGTTGGGTCGTCAAGCAAACGGAACAGAGGGATTGAGGGCTGGGCTGGGGCCTGGGGGCGCGGCGGGAGTCGAGACTCGGGAGAACAGGGAGGGAGTAGGTAGGGTTACAGTTCAGTAGTTCACTCATTTGATTTGAAAATTGAAATTAAGGAATTAAAATTTAATTAAATAATTTAATATATATTTAATAAAAATCGGGTATTTCGGGTATACCCGATACCCGATTTTTCCCCACCCTAAATACCCGATCCCGAACCCGATCCCTAATTTTTTGGGTATAGTGTCACGACCGCACTTGCTAAGGATAGCAATTTCGGGGAAACCGCGACTAAGGGAGGGGATTTAGGAGCGGGAGTTAGAAAGGGGCATATTCGGTTTCTTGATGACTTGACTTGTATAAAGAAATCAATCGAAATATCTAGATATCAATGAAGGCCACAAGGGGACCGTACATAATATTATTCAAAGGGGTACTCAACGAGTTTGAGTACATTATTAAATAGTACATATTGTTTTGACAGATAACATAATGTCTTAGTAAAATCAGTGTTTGCAGCGGAATAATAATTTGAATATATGTATGAAGACATATACTCTACTCTGAGGTACTCATCCTAGATTGACAGAAGCTCCGCTTGCACACTACATCCTCGATCACAGCTCAACCTGCACATTTAAAAATACATGCAGGGCTAAGTACAAAAGTACTTAGTGGACACTTGCCGAAATTTACATACATGCATAATATTTTATTGTCAAGCCTTTCAACAGTAGTAAGATACGAGGGTTTTCCTTTAAAGACTCGTATTTACCAAACATAATATCATTTCTTTCATCAATAACCCGCGCAGGTATTTTATATCATTAATTACCATATCAGTAACTCGTGCCGAGAGGGAGGCCTCCCTCTACGGACACTATGATCGGCCAACCCGCTAGATGACTCACGATCACAAGGTGTACACTAATTCCGAAGGGATTTGCGGTCCCATCCAGAATCCGAATTCGATTAACATCAGATAGGCAATTAATAATAAAACATAAAGCATTTAGGCATTGACAATATCATTTAAATTCATAAGCATAAAGTCTTAACAATTCTAATATATAATTTTAGTTTATACGTAGAAAGCCTACCTGAATAGCAGACTCACGGTTTAGCTCTAACTCTGGTGCTTGACCTTTAATTCGAGAAAATAAAATAAGATTCTAATTCTCGAAAAATCTCAATAAATGAGGATGCGTGAAATGATTATGCATGACTCATATTCCTTTAATTAAATTATGAGATGCTAATCCTATTTAAGGAATTAAAGCTCGTCTTATGAGGTCGGATTATTAATCTTTAATAATCTACTCATCTTAAAATAATCTAATTCACTCACTAATTAATAATTAGTAAGTCTTAAAATCTTCTCTAATTAAATTTAATAGAATAATTATGAAGACCCAATTAAAATAAAATAATCAAGGCCCAAAAGGAATTTAATTCGAGCCCAAAAGAATAAATTCGAAGCCCAGTGCATTAATAATAACTCGTTTGATTTATGTCATCAAGTCAAATATTCCGTCATTTAAAAACAAATCCTATAATATTACATAGATAAATTATATCATCATAGATCATGCTTTCTTATTTAAAATCATTTAATCATTTTCAAATAATCCATATTAATAAGTCATTTGAAAAGAATTAATATAAATGAGAGTTTAACTCAAAATATTTCATTTTATAATCCATTTATAATTACTTTGAAATAAAGAACTCCATTTAAATAATTAATTTAAAGGTCAATATATAATTAAATTAATCAAGCTCAATTTAAATTAATAATTAAGAGCTCAAATAATTTAAATAGATATAAGCCCAAATTAATTAGATAAATTAAGTCTATCATGTTTTTCTTTGAATAAGGCCCAAACAATTAAATTAAAATAGGCCCAAATCCTTTAATAAAATCGGCCCAAGTCTCGGCCCAACAACAATTAAATTTTAGAGCCCAACAAATGAGACCCAAGATAATAAAATCATGAAGCCCAATAAGTGAGCCCATCATCACCCTTAAAATAATTAGTAAATTTTAATATTAATCACTAATTAAAAATAATTAGGATTAATAAAGAAGCCTAAAATAATAATTCTTATTGGGTTAAATAAATAAATAAATTTCATTGGACTTAATCAATTAAATCGTAGGAGCCCAAGTAATAATTAATGTGGACTGGAAAGAATTAATCTTAGTCCAATAGACACTTTAATCGGCCCAAATGACGAATTAACAGCTGGGCTGAACTAAACAAATCTGAAACAGGCCCAATAGAATTAAATAAATTCCAGCCCAAGAACATTAAATAAATTCGGCCCAGATAGAAATAAAAAGATGGCCCAATGAATTAATCCCCATAAGTCTTCACTCTCGGTTCTCTCACTACCGACAATTCTCCTCTCTCTCTCTAAATTATCGGTTCTCTCCCTTTTTTTTTATTAAAGCAGAATACTCCCTCTCTCTCTCAATTATCAAGATTAAGACTCTCTCTAAATTCTCTCTCTCAGCTCGATCATCTCTCTCTCACTGCTCATCATCTCTCTCTCTCGCTCGATCCAGCCGTCGCCGCGGAATTCGCCGGAGGAGCAGCGGCGATAGGCCGCGCCACCCTCGGCTCTCCCTTCACTCACCGAAACCCGGCGCCCCTGTAACGCCCCGAGCTCCACCATCTGCGACCGGTTCAGCGGGTACAGCGCCACCCCGAAGAGCGCCCGCAGCCGCCTGCACCGCCCCGGCCGCCATCTCCCTCCGGCGAACTGACAGCGGTAAGCCGCCGTGCCGTTTCAGAACCCAGACCCCAAACCACGACCGCTCTCTCTCAGCCCCCAAAGTCCAGATCGAAAATTCACCCCTCCCCTCTTCTCCTTCGGCCACCGCGACCAGCCACCAGGTGTCGCCACCCTCGACTCCCTCGCCTTTCTCTCTGGATCGACGGGCAGCCTAAGGTAAGCCCTAATTTCTTCCTTTTCTATTTTCCCCCCTTTTTCCATTTTCTAAATTAAAAATCTGAAATTCCTCTTTCCCTTTCTTGGCAGATCGGAGACAACGGCAGGTTCACCGCCGCCGCTCCGTCGCCGGCGACGAGCCACCGCGGCTGCCGCCTCCCTCTGATTTCGACTCACACACACAGTAGGTTCAAGCCACAATTTAGTTCACAAAATAGCATAGGATTTTGAGCAGAAATCAAATACTGTAAATGCTTATTGAAATCTGAAATTCTTTTCTTGAAACTGAACTAGTCTGTAAATTTCAGTTCATATGTGCATATGTAAACATGTTGTGAAATATCAGAACAGCCGTATGAATTGGTATGAATTGGTGGTTCCCTGAGGGTGATGATACCTTGAGTAGGTGGATAATAGTCTCTGCAGATATTGTATATCACAAAAATTAGGAATCAATTTGGAAAGAGAATGGAAAGATGCAGAAATTTCTTTGTTGCATTACCTTAAAATTGGCTGTGAAATTGGGCTGCAGTAGTTGAAAATGGTGGTGTGAGAATGGTGAAAGTGGCTGTGGTTTTAAAGAAAAATGGGGTGGTTTGGATGGATGAGGATTGTGGAATTTTTCAACTTACAGGTATGAACCCCTTTCAGCCTGCATGTATGACTGAAGAATTTCTTCAGCATGCGCTCAAAATTCTTCAGCATGCTTAGGATTCAGCATGCTTAGGATTATATATGTAATAAAATATCTAAGAGATTGATATATTAATTATATGGTTCCAAACTCATTTAAATACATTAAGACATATAAGCCTAATTCTTATTGAAGCATAAAAATCCATTTGAGCTTGCTTCTAACATAAATTAAATTACTCATGGGCTTAAGTAAACAATCGATAAAAGATTCATATTTAACACTTCAGTGTTAAATTCTCCACAATAAATTAATGGACTCAAAATATATTTTGAGTGCATCATCTATAAAAATAAAAAAAAATAAATCATCACATATATAAATTATCAAATTCATATAAGTTCGTATTTTATAAATGGATGCTGAACTCTAATTACCATAATAAATCCTTAAATCAGTAATTAAAAGTATATAATCCTTAATAAAAAGTCGGGTCATTACATACTATCCCCCTTAAAAGAAATTTCGTCCCGAAATTTGCATACCTATGTGAAAAGTTCTGGGTATTTTTCTTTCATCTGGTCCTCAAGTTCCCACGTTGCTTCTTCCGGTCCATGGTGTCTCCACAGTATTTTGACTGACGCGATCGATTTATTTCTTAACTCTTGCACCTTTCGGTCCAAAATGGCTTCAGGTTTTTCCTCGTACGTCAAGTCTGGGTTAAGAATCATTTCATCTTGGTGAATCACGTGTTTGGGGTCAAACACGTACCGTCTCAGCTGTGACACGTGGAACACATTGTGGACGTTTCCAAAGCTAGGTGGCAGTGCCAACCTATACGCTACGGGACCTATTCTTTCAAGGATCTCATAAGGTCCTACAAAACGGGGTCTCAACTTACCCTTAACACCGAATCTAACGATCCCTTTCGAGGGTGATATTTTAAGGAAAACCTTGTCTCCAATCTTAAATTGTAGTTCAGTTCGTCGGGTATCAGCATAAGACTTCTGTCTGTCCTGAGCCTCTTTAATTCTTGCTCTAATCTGGCGGATGGTCTCAATCATCTCGCTTACTGCATCTGGCCCAAGGATTTTTCTTTCACCCACCTCATCCCAGTAAAGTGGTGATCTACACTTCCTTCCATACAGCGCCTCATAAGGTGCCATATCAATGGTTGCCTGGTAACTATTGTTGTAGGCGAATTCGATTAACGGCAGCACTGATTCCCAACTTCCTCCTCGGTCTAGCACCACTGTCCTCAACATATCTTCAAGGGTCTGAATTGTCCTTTCTGATTGTCCATCTGTTTGAGGGTGAAAGGCGGTGCTAAAGTTTAATCTCGTTCCCAACTCTTTCTGTAAACTGATCCAAAATCTAGAAGTAAATTTTGAATCTATATCTGAAGTAATGGATATTGGTATTCCATGTAGCCGTACAATCTCACGAATGTACAGTTGGGCTAGTTTCTCCGATCCATGGGTAATTGGAATCGGTATAAAATGAGCGCTCTTTGTGAGACGGTCTACTATTACCCAAATAGATGTGTTGCCCCTATTTGTCTTGGGTAGACCCGTCACGAAATCCATCGCTATGTGCTCCCACTTCCATTCTGGGATTTCCAATGGCTGTAATTTCCCATATGGTCGTTGATGTAAAGCTTTCACTTGTTGGCATGCAAGGCAACGCTCTACAAACGAGGCTATATCTCGTTTCATCCCGTCCCACCAAAATTTCTGTTTTAGATCTTGGTACATTTTGGTACTTCCGGGATGAGCGGTATAGGGCGTGTCATGAGCTTCACTCATGATCTCGTTTCTCAGTTCCTCGTTATGGGGAACACACAATCTTCCTTCAAAAAGAACTGCGTTATCCGTTGCCTCTTGGTAGCCTCCTGGCGTGCCTGTTCGGATCTTGAGACGAACTTTTTCCAAGCTCTCATCCGCTCTCTGGGCACTGACGATCCTTTCTCTGAGGTCTGGGACGGCTACTAGAGTTGCAATAATTGCTCTTGTCGTTGCCGGTGGCTGAACCACTTCTATCTTCAATTTGTCAAAATCCCTTACAAGCGTGTCTTCTTGAGTGAGAAGAAGTCCTAACTCGGATTGAGTTTTACGACTTAAAGCATCAGCTACTACATTAGCTTTTCCCGGGTGGTAGTTGATACCGCAGTCGTAATCTTTTACGAGTTCGAGCCATCTCCTCTGTCTCATATTCAAATCTTTCTGCTCGAAAAAATACTTAAGGCTTTTGTGATCAGTGAAGATTTCACATCTAACTCCGTATAGATGGTGTCTCCAAATTTTCAAAGCATGCACAATTGCTGCCAGTTCCAGATCATGAGTGGGGTAGTTCAATTCATGTGGCCTTAGTTGTCGCGAGGCGTAGGCAATAACCTTTCCTTCTTGCATCAACACACAACCTAGCCCATTTTTGGACGCGTCCGTGAAGATCACGTATTCTTTATCGGCTGCTGGAACTGCTAGCACTGGTGCAGTTGTCAATTTCTTCTTCAGCTCTTGGAAGCTGGTTTCACACTCTTCGTTCCACTTATACTTGATTCCTTTGCGAAGTAATTGCGTCATTGGTCTCGCTATTTTAGAGAATCCTTCGATGAATCTCCGGTAGTATCCCGCCAAACCTAAGAAACTCCGGATTTCATTAGGTGTGGTTGGTGATTTCCACTCGCGCACGGCTTGCACCTTGGCGGGGTCCACCTTGATTCCATCTGCTGATACGATGTGCCCTAGAAACATTACTTCTTTCAACCAAAATTCGCACTTGCTGAATTTGGCGAACAACTTCTCCGTCTTTAATGTCTCCAGGATGATTCTTAAATGATTTTCATGCTCTTGGTCATTTTTAGAATAGATGAGGATATCATCTATAAACACTAAGACAAATTTGTCTAAGTATGGATGGAAAACTCGATTCATGAGGTCCATGAATACTGCCGGTGCATTGGTTAGACCAAATGGCATGACAATGAATTCATAGTGACCATATCTTGTGCGGAAAGCGGTCTTAGATATATCCTCTGGTCTGATCTTCAGTTGATGATAACCAGACCTTAAATCTATTTTTGAGAATACACTGGCTCCTTTGAGTTGATCGAACAAATCATCTATCCTTGGAAGAGGGTATTTGTTTTTAAGCGTCAGTTTGTTCAACTCTCGATAATCAATGCACATTCTCATGGTTCCATCTTTCTTCTTGACAAAGAGTACAGGCGCTCCCCAAGGCGAGACACTGGGTCTGATGAAACCCAAGTCCAAGAGTTCCTGTAGTTGCACCTTTAATTCTTGTAGTTCCTTTGGGGCCATCCTGTACGGTGCCTTTGATACTGGGGCAGATCCAGGTTCTAGATCAATGGTGAAATCTAGTTGCCTGTCTGGAGGTAGTCCTGGCAATATTTCAGGAAAAACTTCTGGAAAGTCTCGTACTATTGCCACATCTTCCACCTTCTTGTCTTCACTAGCTTCCCCGTTTAGGTAGACGAGATAAGCTGTGCTTCCTTCCTTCATCATCTCTTTTCTGGCTTGTAATGCGGATATCACTGGTACTCTTTTCTTCATACCGATGCCGTAAAATTCCGTCGGTTCCTTTCCAGGTGGTCGAAGAGAAATTTTTCGTTCACTACAAAGGATGGTGGCGTGATTCTCAGCTAGCCAGTCCATTCCTAAGATTATATCTACATCCCACATGAGCAGAATATTAAGATTGTTCGCTACCATCTTAAGTTCTCCTATTTCAAATTCTACGTTCGAGCAAACATGTGTGGTGGTAGATCTTCCTCCTGAGGGTGTAGTGATTCTTAAGGCACACTTAGCTCGTTCTGATTCGATTTCTAAGGTATCTACGCAAGGGGCAGATATAAAAGAATGCGAGGCACCAGTATCGAACAGAATCATTATGGAAAAACCTTTAAGCTTGCCCATACCTGCCAGGTTTCCTTGGTTTTTCTCGGGCTGGTTTTGGGTGAGAGCAAAGGCTCTCGCCTGCTGCGGCAATGGTTGTTGCCGCCTCTGTTGCTGTTGGCGTTGTTGGTTCCTGTGTTGGTATTGCTGCTGGTATGGCTGTTGTTGGCGGGGCTGGTATTGGTATTGCTGCTGGTATGGCTGTTGTTGGCGGGGCTGGTGTTGCCCTTGAACTGCTTGCAGGGGCTGGGCATAAGTGGCCCTGATTGCCGCGCCCTGCTGTTTGTTGGGGCATTGTGAGGAGTAGTGGCCCTTCTGGCCACACGTGTAGCAACTGTCAGTTCCAGCCTTACAGACACCACGATGTGGTTTGTGGCATTTTGGACAAAGGGGAACTTCATTTTGTCTTTGGCTGCCTCCAGCCGGGGCAGGACCCTGTTGCTTCCCTTGTCCTTGTTGCTGATATTGTCCCAACGGCGCATTTCCTTGCCATGGCCTCTTGTTAGTCTGGTTTTCATTTCCTCTATGATCGTTCCAGTTGCGCTTCCCTTTAAAGTTCTGAGGGCGTGCAGGTGGGTTGGCTGGCGCTGAGGTCTGTGGCGGAGCCAACCTTTCTACTGGCATCGCAGCTTCGATGTCCAGTGCCCTGTTCAAAGACTCAGTGTATGAGAGTCCACCATGACTAGCTAGAGTCATCCGAATCTCGTGCCTCAAACCGGCACAAAATTTCTCCGCCATTTTCTCATCAGTATCCACCTGTTGCGGAGCATAACGCGATAGATCGCAGAACTCTCTGTCATACTCTGTCACCGTCTTCTTCCCTTGTTTCAGGCTATAGAACTCAGCCTCCTTCTTCTTTCTGTAGCTCTTGGGAATATACTTATCATATAATCCCGTCTTAAAGTCTTCCCAAGTGTATGCTGCCCATTGTTCGGGAGTCAGAGTCTTTCGGCGGGCTTCCCACCAAAAGTCAGCCGATCCGGCTAGTTGGAAGGACATACACGAGAGTCGCTCTTCTTCTGTGCAGTGTAGGAAGGTGAAGATACGCTCCAAGGCGCGTATCCAAGCTTCGGCCTCGGCTGGGTCGCCTGTCCCGGTGAATGTGGGCGGATTCTGTCGAAGAAACAGTTCTTCAGTCCTTCTAGCAGGGGGTGGAGGGGGTGGGGTAGGTTCCCTGTCGTTTCGCCGCCCTTCAGGTATTTCATCGCGATTTCCATCATTGTTAACGTTTCTCCTAGGGGGGCGACCTCGTTTAGGCGGCATTCTGCAAATTACAAACACCCTTTTTAATACATTCTATACAGGAATCTCTAAGGCAATTAATAAAGAACTGTTTGTTAAATTTAACTTATCATAACTCCAAAATTAAGATATTAACAGGAACCGTTGTATACACAAGTCACATTATTCAAAGTTACTACATTCTTAACTGACTCGTGAAGAATAAAACCCGTAGAGAAACATAAAACATACACGAGATCGTCGTAGAAAACCCATGCTAGGGTCATTTATATCTCATGGAAAATTGTCTCATCGAGGGCTTTTACATTGTCAACCCAAAATGTAAGTAAAGTCTATCTAGTACTCCCTATGATGTATCGGCTTACTAGTTAAGCAATCACAAAAGGGTTTTTTTTTATTTGCGGAATGTCCTAGAGACCAACATTTCCGTACTAATGCTAGCTAGAAAAAAATAAAAACATAGTCATTGGAACGAATTATCGTTTCCGGAGTACATCCACAAGCTAAAACTATCAAATTTGTGAACTCTGAGTCGCGGTATGACTGTTCCTCGGTGACGCCAGGGGGTCCTCTTCTGGATCCTCCTCGGGGTCCTCCTCCTCATCCTCCTCGGGGTCCCCCTCCTCATCCTCGCCCGGCTCCCAGCTGGGCAACGGAGTCTCTCCCTGGCCCTCGCCTGTCTCCTGCATGATCTGGGCTGAGCGGAAGATATCGTCCACAATCTCACGGATCGGATCGTCTCTGGTGCTGATCCTGGCCGTGGCACGAGGCTTGATCGGAGTTGGAGTTGGCACGGGCTCGGGATGAGTACTCCTCATCGTACCATACGGTACTGTATCGTCATCCTCCTGCATAGGGTATTTGCCCCTATCTAGAAACTCCCTCATGTTGGCCATGACCCTGTCGACATCTGCCATGGCAGCCTCAAACCTTGCGTCTATCGTAGGTATCAGTGGTGGTGGATGAGTAGTAGCTCGGATCGCTGAGTCAGGAGGCGATGGGAAATCCCTGCGAGCCCGTGGACGAGAAGGGCCTGTCTCGTCATCGTGCCTACCACGGCGCCCTAGAACTGAGGCACGTGGTGGAGAATCTCGTGGCAAGGCCATCGGAGACTCAGGGGCAGTAGCGGGTGTCTCCGCTGGCAAAGGCGTCCCCACTTGTACGTAGTCTCCCGGAAGGATGTAGGGCCCTAGAGGGGCGCGGCCCCACAAAGTGAAACAGATCTGAAGTTCCGCAATAAAGCTAGGGAAGTCTCCCATGAGGTCGTGGTAATCTTCTCGGCGAAAGATATAGTGGGCAGAGATCTGCCTAGCCCATCCCTGCCACTCGGAAGGTAACAGTAAGATCAACCTCTGGATACCGTCATAACCTGATACTCCATGTGCACTCGCCTCGACCCAGTGTCTGTGAAAACCTGCGAGGAACTGTCCGAGGTTATCCCCGTGACATGGAGCATAGGTGCGGTAGGACCGCTCGACCTCCTCTGGACTAGCCCATGGGGGCAGTGGTCGTCGTCGGGTGAAAACAGTCCTCGCCATCTAACAAAGGAAGTTCTATCGTCAAAAGTAGCACACGACAAGTAACTTAAGGCGATAAGGTTCTAAATATCTAAAATCAGAAAACAAGTTTGGTTCAATAACCATAACGTGCAAAAATACCTCATCATCTAAATCTAGCATTTACACAAGCCATACAGGTTCTTAATACTTAATCACAGATTACCAATTCGACTATCATATAGTTCTAGTGTCGTTGTTTTCCGAACTTAGGGCTTGTTATGTGATGATGATATTTTCTTAAATCTAGCAACAAGCACTAAAAGTTTCAACAAAATAAGTTCAAAAGGCCAAGCTAATTCGAGATCTCATCGTAGAAAAACACTCGAATATTTAAGCTATGCCCATGCCATCAACGTACTATTGGCGTTCGTTATGCTACTCAATCTTCATGCTCGTGGTTTCATCATGCGACCCTTCGTGTGATTCTTCTTTCTCTATTTCGACCATCATTGTCGATGTCATCGTAACATGAAGAAAAAGTTAAGGCATCTCCCTAAGTTCTCTTCTATGTTCCGTCGTGAGAGTGAGCATATATAACTTAACAGTTCTAAGTTCTTGTGATTCATACCATAGTCATATTTATTCATGCTTCATACATTTCAAGAAATTAACTTAATTAAAACTTGAAAGTATTTACCATAACCTCCGTTGAGCGTGACGAGATGTAGTGCCAAGTTTTTGTCAACTAGTTCAAAGTGTATTTACTTACTTAATCTAGACTCAACTTAGAAGGAATGAGTAGTACTCAGAGCAAAAGAAATGCTCTGATACCATTCTGTCACGACCACACTTGCTAAGGATAGCAATTTCGGGGAAACCGCGACTAAGGGAGGGGATTTAGGAGCGGGAGTTAGAAAGGGGCATATTCGGTTTCTTGATGACTTGACTTGTATAAAGAAATCAATCGAAATATCTAGATATCAATGAAGGCCACAAGGGGACCGTACATAATATTATTCAAAGGGGTACTCAACGAGTTTGAGTACATTATTAAATAGTACATATTGTTTTGACAGATAACATAATGTCTTAGTAAAATCAGTGTTTGCAGCGGAATAATAATTTGAATATATGTATGAAGACATATACTCTACTCTGAGGTACTCATCCTAGATTGACAGAAGCTCCGCTTGCACACTACATCCTCGATCACAGCTCAACCTGCACATTTAAAAATACATGCAGGGCTAAGTACAAAAGTACTTAGTGGACACTTGCCGAAATTTACATACATGCATAATATTTTATTTTCAAGCCTTTCAACAGTAGTAAGATACGAGGGTTTTCCTTTAAAGACTCGTATTTACCAAACATAATATCATTTCTTTCATCAATAACCCGCGCAGGTATTTTATATCATTAATTACCATATCAGTAACTCGTGCCGAGAGGGAGGCCTCCCTCTACGGACACTATGATCGGCCAACCCGCTAGATGACTCACGATCACAAGGTGTACACTAATTCCGAAGGGATTTGCGGTCCCATCCAGAATCCGAATTCGATTAACATCAGATAGGCAATTAATAATAAAACATAAAGCATTTAGGCATTGACAATATCATTTAAATTCATAAGCATAAAGTCTTAACAATTCTAATATATAATTTTAGTTTATACGTAGAAAGCCTACCTGAATAGCAGACTCACGGTTTAGCTCTAACTCTGGTGCTTGACCTTTAATTCGAGAAAATAAAATAAGATTCTAATTCTCGAAAAATCTCAATAAATGAGGATGCGTGAAATGATTATGCATGACTCATATTCCTTTAATTAAATTATGAGATGCTAATCCTATTTAAGGAATTAAAGCTCGTCTTATGAGGTCGGATTATTAATCTTTAATAATCTACTCATCTTAAAATAATCTAATTCACTCACTAATTAATAATTAGTAAGTCTTAAAATCTTCTCTAATTAAATTTAATAGAATAATTATGAAGACCCAATTAAAATAAAATAATCAAGGCCCAAAAGGAATTTAATTCGAGCCCAAAAGAATAAATTCGAAGCCCAGTGCATTAATAATAACTCGTTCTATTTATGTCATCAAGTCAAATATTCCGTCATTTAAAAACAAATCCTATAATATTACATAGATAAATTATATCATCATAGATCATGCTTTCTTATTTAAAATCATTTAATCATTTTCAAATAATCCATATTAATAAGTCATTTGAAAAGAATTAATATAAATGAGAGTTTAACTCAAAATATTTCATTTTATAATCCATTTATAATTACTTTGAAATAAAGAACTCCATTTAAATAATTAATTTAAAGGTCAATATATAATTAAATTAATCAAGCTCAATTTAAATTAATAATTAAGAGCTCAAATAATTTAAATAGATATAAGCCCAAATTAATTAGATAAATTAAGTCTATCATGTTTTTCTTTGAATAAGGCCCAAACAATTAAATTAAAATAGGCCCAAATCCTTTAATAAAATCGGCCCAAGTCTCGGCCCAACAACAATTAAATTCTAGAGCCCAACAAATGAGACCCAAGATAATAAAATCATGAAGCCCAATAAGTGAGCCCATCATCACCCTTAAAATAATTAGTAAATTTTAATATTAATCACTAATTAAAAATAATTAGGATTAATAAAGAAGCCTAAAATAATAATTCTTATTGGGTTAAATAAATAAATAAATTTCATTGGACTTAATCAATTAAATCGTAGGAGCCCAAGTAATAATTAATGTGGACTGGAAAGAATTAATCTTAGTCCAATAGACACTTTAATCGGCCCAAATGACGAATTAACAGCTGGGCTGAACTAAACAAATCTGAAACAGGCCCAATAGAATTAAATAAATTCCAGCCCAAGAACATTAAATAAATTCGGCCCAGATAGAAATAAAAAGATGGCCCAATGAATTAATCCCCATAAGTCTTCACTCTCGGTTCTCTCACTACCGACAATTCTCCTCTCTCTCTCTAAATTATCGGTTCTCTCCCTTTTTTTTTATTAAAGCAGAATACTCCCTCTCTCTCTCAATTATCAAGATTAAGACTCTCTCTAAATTCTCTCTCTCAGCTCGATCATCTCTCTCTCACTGCTCATCATCTCTCTCTCTCGCTCGATCCAGCCGTCGCCGCGGAATTCGCCGGAGGAGCAGCGGCGATAGGCCGCGCCACCCTCGGCTCTCCCTTCACTCACCGAAACCCGGCGCCCCTGTAACGCCCCGAGCTCCACCATCTGCGACCGGTTCAGCGGGTACAGCGCCACCCCGAAGAGCGCCCGCAGCCGCCTGCACCGCCCCGGCCGCCATCTCCCTCCGGCGAACTGACAGCGGTAAGCCGCCGTGCCGTTTCAGAACCCAGACCCCAAACCACGACCGCTCTCTCTCAGCCCCCAAAGTCCAGATCGAAAATTCACCCCTCCCCTCTTCTCCTTCGGCCACCGCGACCAGCCACCAGGTGTCGCCACCCTCGACTCCCTCGCCTTTCTCTCTGGATCGACGGGCAGCCTAAGGTAAGCCCTAATTTCTTCCTTTTCTATTTTCCCCCTTTTTCCATTTTCTAAATTAAAAATCTGAAATTCCTCTTTCCCTTTCTTGGCAGATCGGAGACAACGGCAGGTTCACCGCCGCCGCTCCGTCGCCGGCGACGAGCCACCGCGGCTGCCGCCTCCCTCTGATTTCGACTCACACACACAGTAGGTTCAAGCCACAATTTAGTTCACAAAATAGCATAGGATTTTGAGCAGAAATCAAATACTGTAAATGCTTATTGAAATCTGAAATTCTTTTCTTGAAACTGAACTAGTCTGTAAATTTCAGTTCATATGTGCATATGTAAACATGTTGTGAAATATCAGAACAGCCGTATGAATTGGTATGAATTGGTGGTTCCCTGAGGGTGATGATACCTTGAGTAGGTGGATAATAGTCTCTGCAGATATTGTATATCACAAAAATTAGGAATCAATTTGGGAAGAGAATGGAAAGATGCAGAAATTTCTTTGTTGCATTACCTTAAAATTGGCTGTGAAATTGGGCTGCAGTAGTTGAAAATGGTGGTGTGAGAATGGTGAAAGTGGCTGTGGTTTTAAAGAAAAATGGGGTGGTTTGGATGGATGAGGATTGTGGAATTTTTCAACTTACAGGTATGAACCCCTTTCAGCCTGCATGTATGACTGAAGAATTTCTTCAGCATGCGCTCAAAATTCTTCAGCATGCTTAGGATTCAGCATGCTTAGGATTATATATGTAATAAAATATCTAAGAGATTAATATATTAATTATATGGTTCCAAACTCATTTAAATACATTAAGACATATAAGCCTAATTCTTATTGAAGCATAAAAATCCATTTGAGCTTGCTTCTAACATAAATTAAATTACTCATGGGCTTAAGTAAACAATCGATAAAAGATTCATATTTAACACTTCAGTGTTAAATTCTCCACAATAAATTAATGGACTCAAAATATATTTTGAGTGCATCATCTATAAAAATAAATCATCACATATATAAATTATCAAATTCATATAAGTTCGTATTTTATAAATGGATGCTGAACTCTAATTACCATAATAAATCCTTAAATCAGTAATTAAAAGTATATAATCCTTAATAAAAAGTCGGGTCATTACATATAGGGTACCCGATACCCGATTTTTTTGGGTCGGGTATTCGGGTACCCTATACCCGAACCCTATCTTCCCACTCCTATTCTTTTCTAGTTTAGTTTGCTGTTCTGAAGACTGAAGACTGAAGGACAAAGGACTGAAGACTGAAGTTACCAACTGAAGTATCAGTTCGGAACTGATTGCTTAATGCGTGCCACGTGGATTCAGCGAACTGATACTAAAGTCAAGTATCAGTTAAATATTCTTCCTCGGATTGAACCTCCAACGTTCAAAGGAAGCCATGTACTCCAAAAGTACAGCCGCATTAAATGCAGAGATCTCAGGATCATCCCTCTCTGCAGAGGTCATTCCTATTTGGTGGCTACTTTATCAGAGACGTCACATCTCCTGCTCTTCAACATAGCCGTTCTCACCAAACAAGGAACCTCGAAGATTGAAGCCTCAGCCCAAATTCGAAAAGCTCTCAAACGGAAGAAATCTTGAAGACGTTCTCCGCCAACAGATCTATTCAAGACCTCTCCTATAAATAGCGCTCGATGATCACTTCAATCTTCACCGATTCAACGACATAAGCTGAAACTCTGTCAAAATTGTTTCTCAGCCAAAGCTTAACCTCTCCAAAGCTTGAATCGAAGAAGAGAATACCAAAGCCAAAAATCAGTCACTGCTGATTACATACATTCTCTTAGACCTTAGGCAAACCTCTGTTTACCCAAAGCCTAGGTCAAAACTAACTCCAAAGAACTTGTTCTTTGAAGTTTAGTTGGCAAGATTTCAAACCTCCCTTTGAGAGATAGAATCGAGTGTTTGAGTTGAAAAGAAGTTCAGGAAGGTACTCTGACTCCATGAGATCCTAGTGCAGGTTCGTGCTAGGAGTGAGAAATCCAGTGAGAGTGAAGTGTTGGTACTGAAGATTGGATCTTCAGTTGATTCGGTTGTGTGCACCCGACTAAGCACACGGATAGTTTTGCAGTGCATCAGTTAAGCACTTGCGGAGTAAAGTTGTTGGTCTAATCAACCGACCGTGGATGTAGGAAGTATTTTTCCGAACCACGTAAAAATCTCTGTGTTATTTACAGCTTTCAGTTTTACATTCTTACTTGTGCTCTTTCCATTGATAAACTGAACACTGACTAAATGCAAAGAGAAACCTAAGACTAACAACATGCTCAACAAAGGCTATTACGAAACAAAGTTATTTATGCTGCGTATGTTATCAGTCTGACTAATCTATCATCTGATAGTCAGGAAGACTTGTAACATCTCTGTTTTAGCAAACTCGACTGAAACCTTAACGTGCATCAGTTAAGTTCTAGTGACTTAACTGATAACTCTTTACTGAAGAGTATTTCAGTATCAGTCGTCAACCCTGTTTGGTCAAAACTCCTTTCAATTAACAGGCGTCTAAGTTTGCGTGTAAAGTTTCGTTTTGATCTCTATCTTGAGATCCCTTTGATTTTAAGAAAAATAGCTTATAGGTGTATTCCCCCCCCATACACCTATTCGAGACCCTTCGGACCTAACATATGGGCCGGACCTCAACCCAACATCTTCTAGGGTTTGGCTATATATGGAAGACGCAGAGGACCTGTTGCGACTGCTGTTTTTTGTGTTACTCTTCTGCATTCTTGAGAGTATTTTCGTAGCCTTTATTCAAAGCATACAATACATGTAAGTGTGTTCTAGTTTGTTGCTTATTTCATCTTGTAAGCGTTGTGGGTTGGTTTAGTACTCTGACTCCTTGCTCTAGCCTGTTGGAGTAAATTTATTTGTTGGGTTTTAGTGTTGAATGTGTAGCATTCAAGCTTAGGGAGTGAGTTGTTAATTTGCTCTCAATTATTCATCTTGGTGGATGTTTGGGAAGATATATATAGAGGCTAGGGAGAACGATTCTTCGCGTGTAGGTCCTTTGTATATCTTATCATCACTAGTGGATAATTTACCCTGGGTGTGGCCCCTCAGACGTAGATGTTTTATCACCGAACTGGGTTACCAACTTTGGTGTTCTTGTGTTCTTCATATTTGTACACGAGTTTCTGTTTGAGTCTCTCTGTGAGATATAACTTCTGCGTGTTGCTGCTTCAGTCTCTCTGCGAGTTTTAACTTTTAGGTATGCGAGTTTAAATGTGTTTGGATAGGCGAAACTTTCAGTTTTAACATTAAAATATAAAAAATTATTAAATTTAAGATCTAAAAAATTACATACAATTATTAACAAACCGTATGTATAGTACTCTCCCCCCAAAATAAGTATCTGTATTTTTTTTTTACCCGTCTTCCAAATAAACTCTTCAAAAAGTATATTTGGGTTGAAATAGTAGAAGCTCACTAAAACTCATTCATTAAAACTAAAATAAAAAATCCAATAATTATTGTGAGGTGCAGTGATATCACAATTAGTAAATAATTAGATAAATACAAAGTCAAGTTACATTCAGAGTCAATATATCAAAAAAAGAATTATTATGGTGATAAGAATATATATATTGGGTGGGGTTAATAAAGAAACCCCCGCTTAAAATGAAAACTATGAACTTAATCTTAGCCTTTAAAATTGAAGATCTAGTGGTTAGGATTGTTTCATTTAATAAAACATGCCTAATTAGATATCCTACTTAATAAGTGCCGTTTTTTTTAGATTGATGTATAATTTAAAGGTTAATTAAGTCATTTGTATTTTATTGAATTAACTATAGAAACGATTTTTATGGGATTCTTTATCACATTCTCTCATCTATATTTATTTTCGTTTGTGCAATTTTAGATACCAATTATGCATATGCAATTAAAATTAACACATTATGTATTTAAAATTTTCATTTGTGCAACATAGTACACTACAACAACTATGCAGGTTTAGATACCAACTATGCAATTAAAATTATATGCAACACAACATCTATGCAACGAACATAAGTAGCTGTGCATCTGAAATATACTCATAAATAAAACTATGCTACATCAACACACATCTATGCAATTACAATACATATTTGTGCAAGTATATGCATTACAATATTCGTCCACAAAATTAGTATATTGTGCAACTGAAATCTACATATAAATAAAATAAATTATAAAATGAAGTGCAACACAAAAATTAAACGTGCAACAATGGACATATAATAAAGCAACCTAAAAATATGTTATGAATACAAAAAAATATATATAAAAATTGCTCTACAAAAACACTTCTTAACTATTACATAATATCATGATGCACATTTGCATAGATATTAAGAATTGCACAAGCACATTTTATTGTTGCATAGATATTAAAAATTATTGCACAAATTCGTGAATAATACTATTGGAATGTTTATTTGCTTTAATTATTTAATTTAAGTGCATTTTAATAGTGAGTGGGTGCATAATAAATAATCTATTGCACAAAAGAATGTTTAGTTGAATAGCTTAAAAATATATAAATTATTAATTGTTAATTTAGTTGCAATCGTATATACATATATGTGGATTTTAATTGAAATAATTGGGATTAAATTGCATTCGTATATACGAAACCAAAACTAATCAACTAAAACCAATTAAGAAAAATAATAAAAGACAAATATAACCTTTAACTAATCAAAAACACAAAAATACGGGAATGTATAACTAATGGAACCGTTTTATTCGCATGTTTTCTCAAATTAATCCTAACCACTAGATCTTCAATTTTAAAGGCTAAGATGTGGTTCCTAGTTCTCATTTTAAAAGAGGTTTTTATTAGAACCTCTTCCTATATATATATATATATATATATATATATATATATATATATATATATATATTTATATATATATATATATATATATATATCAAACTAGCCTATTTCTTATAGTAAATTAAAAATTTATTCACTCAAATAAAAAATTTAAATAATGGCCAATTTTTGTGTTAAATGACTAAACTGCCCTTAAGATTAAAATTAAAAAATTACCCACAAATACAATACACATTTTCAAAAAAAATATCACAACAAATCTCCTATCTCTCTCCTCTCACTTTCTCTTCTTCTCTCTCTGTCCTATCGCTCTCTCTCATCGCCATGATAGGATATTGCTCGGCTATGACTACTTCGAGTGAGTCTAACTCCAATTCAAAAGGAATAATAGAGGAAGCAGATAATTTCATTCATTCAAAAGTGCTCTCGTACATACTCTCATCTGCTATTTATTTGATACGAGCCACAACGGCCTGCTCTGCAACATGCACGACTCCTAACAAACTACGATATCCTAACGGCAGGTGGGGACCTTCATCAAGGGCTATCAGGTGCTCCGCCCCATGGCAAAGTCACGAAAACGGGCCGGCATCTTTCGATTGCGCGTGGGCCTACCCTTAGTGCGGAGGTCTTCCTCATTCTGGACTTCTTCTTCAAGTTGGGCTACCACTTCATTGGGCTTAGTCTGCCCCAATCCAGTAGTTGTATCATCTCTCCCGCCATCGAAAATAACCTTGTCCTCAAGGTTAAAGGTTGGGAAAGAGCGTTGCATCATCTCCTTAGCTTCCCAGGTCGAGCACTCAGGGGGTTCTCCCTTCCATTGAATCAAGACCTGCTGTTGGACCCCTGCTGGAGTCAGTATCTCCCTTTCCCCACAAACGGCGAGTGGCGCCGGCATAGGCACCGAGTCTTGAGCTTCATCCGGCAGTGAACAAATAGGCGTAGGATTGCTTTCTTGGAATGCCTTGAGTTTAGAAACATGGAAGACAGGATGGATACGACTCCCCGGTGGCAAAGCGAGATGATAAGCCACACGACCAATGCGCTCTGTGATACGAAATGGTCCATAGTACCGTTGCGCAATCTTGGGAGAACGTCGTCCCCGAACTGAAGTTTGGCGATAAGGCTGTAATTTAACCAATACCATGTCATTCACCTGAAATTCTAAGTCACGACGGTGGCGATTGGCTTGTTGCTCCATCCGGAACTGAGATTGTTGTAGAATCTTCTTCAATTGTTGGAGCAAGATATCACGTTCCTGCAGTAGTTCATCCAGAGCTTGCACAGTCGTGGTGCCGGCGGAGTACCGAGAAATTAGTTGAGGGCGACGACCAAAGAGTGCTTCAAAAGGGGTCATGCGGATACTAGTGCAGTAAGATGTATTATGTGAGAACTCAGCCCACCCCAAGCATAAGGCCCAGGTCGTCGGCTTTTCGAGCGTGAATGCTCGTAAGTACTGCTCAAGGGTGCGATTGACCACTTCAGTTTGACTGTCGGTTTGAGGATGGTAGGCGGTGCTGTGACGAAATGCTGCCAGAAATTACTGATGAAGATGTGATCTCTATCTGAAATAATAGAGCTAGGAAACCCATGTAAACGAACGACAATGTTCGAGAACAGAGCAACAGTTGAAGCAACGGTGAACGAAGTTGGTAATCCCCCAAAGTGAGCAAATTTCATCAGACGATCCACAACTACAAGGATGACCGTGAATCCTCGGCTTGGTGGCAGCCCGGTGATGAAGTCCATCGTAATTTCCTCATAGACACGTGCCGGTATGGGCAGTGGCTGTAGAAGTCCTGCTGGTGGCTGCGTGGAGTACTTGATTTGTTGGCATATGAGGCAGGCGGTCACATATTCTTTGACGGCGTCTTACATCTTCGGCCAGAAAAAAGAAGAGGCGAGACGGACCAGTGTTCTTTTGACTCCTCCATGTCCTGCCATCGGCGTGGCATGGGCTTCGTGTAGTAACCGTGGGATGAGGCTGGAGAACTTGCTGATGTAGTATCTCTGTCGGTATGTGAGAATGCCATCGACCACGGCGTAGTCTGAGCTTAGTTGGTGGTTGAGTGCCCGTTGATGGAGCTCCTTGAGGTCAGAGCACGTAGCGTTCTCCTGTCGCAAGAGGTCTAGCATTTCTACCACCGGAACACTCACAGCAAAATACACTTGGGCAGCTGTTGTCTCGGTTTCCACGTCTACAACCTGCTTTTCATACCTCCGCGAGAGAGCATCTGCAGCAAGGTTTGAGGATCCGGAGCGGTACTCAATGCGGAAATGGAATCCCAACAATTTTCTTACGTATTTCTGCTGTTCGGGGGCTTGAATTGTTTGTTGAAGAAGTTCTCGAATACTTTTCTGATCGGTTCGTATGAGGAAGGGGCGCCCCAACAAATATTGTCGCCACTTATGCACGGCCTCCACAATAGCATGCAATTCCTTCGTGTACGTAGAAGCTGCCTGCAACCTGGCACTAATTTTTTTACTAAAATAAGCTATCGACTGCTCTTACTGCATCAAGACAGCCCCGAGTCCCACATCCGAGGCGTCCGTCTCAACCACAAACTCAATGTTGAAATCTGGCAGCCTCAGTACCGGGTTGGTGGTCAATGCTGCTTTGAGCTTACCAAAGGCAAGCTCTGCGTCTGGATTCCAACAAAATGCATCAGCCTTAAGTAAATCAGTCAGGGGTGCCGCAATACTTGCATAGTGGCGGACGAATCGACGATAATAGCCCGTGAGGCCGAGAAATCCTCGGAGCTGTTTCACTGATCGCGGAGTAGGCCAAGACTTCATTGCTTCAATCTTCTCCGGGTCAGCCTGGACACCACCATCTGCCACGATATGCCCAAGGTATGCCACCGAGATCTGCCCAAATACACACTTAGACGCTTTCAAAAAAAACTGGTGTTGGCTTAGGCAAGCAAACACTCGAGCTAAGTGGTCGACATGATCCTCCATAGAAGTGTTGTAGACAAGGATGTCATCAAAAAACACCACTACAAATTTATGTAAAAATGGAGCGAACAATTGGTTCATGGTTACCTGAAAAGTAGAGGGGGCGTTAGAGAGCCCGAAAAGCATCACCAAAATTCGAAATGACCGTCAGCAGTTCGGAATGTCGTCTTCGCGATGTCGCGATGATGAACTCGGATTTGATGATACCCAGCATGTAGATCAAGCTTAGTGAAAAACCTTGCGCTGCCCAAATCATCTAGAAGTTCGTCAATGGTGGGGATGGGAAAATTATCCCGCACCGTCACCGCATTGAGCGCCTTATAATCGATGCAAAAGCGGAACGAGCCGTCTTTCTTCCGAACAAGCAAGACCGGCGATGAGAAAGGGAAGACTAGGGCGGATAATCCCCTGCTCCAACATCTCAGCGACGAGTTTTTCCATTTCTTATTTTTGAAATTGGGGATATCTGTATGGGCGAACATTTACAGGATCTGAATTCTGTTTGAGATGAATTCGATGATCGATATGCCGATGGGGGGGAGGCCAGATGGCGGAGCAAAAAGATGCTGAAACTCTTGAAGAAGTCGGTGTAGGGCTTGAGGTGTAGAATCAGGAATAGTAAGTTGTTGAAGATGGGCCGGCCCACTTGTTGATAACTTGGGCTGGATAGCAACGACCCACATCAAGGTCACTTCTGTTTTTTGGACTGCAGCCTGTAGACTCGAAAATGTGATGGGTTGAAGATCCAGACCGACATCTCCGACCAATGTTGTGGTGGCACCGTCGACGGTAAACTCCATCGTATGTGCATCGTAATCATGCGTAACCGGGCCCAGCGTTCACAACCAATGAATGCCCAACACCACCACTGAACCGGAAATTTGGAGGAGATGGGGGTCCACAGTTGCGACATACCCAGGAAACGCGATAGAAACTACCGGACAGATCCGGTCGCAGACGAGGTAATCCCCATTACCCACGTATACACGAAAGAGAGGGATCGATTGAGAACCTAATTTCAATGATTGGGCTATAGCTGGCTGCAAGAAATTGTGGGTGCTGCCATTATCTACCAAAACACGGATGGCTCGCTGGTGAATAGTGCCCAGCAAGTGTAGAGACCGCGGCCGCCCCAACCCGGAAAAGGTGTGGAGTGTGGAAATATCCCTACAGACATCAAAATCAGGGGCGGGCTTTGGAAGAGGTGACTCGGTTGTCATAGTGCCGTCCACATCGCCGTTGTCGTCGGTTCCGAACAACCCGAAGAAGCGGCTGCGGCAGCGATGACTCGGGGACCATTTCTGGTCACAATTGTAGCAAAGCCCCTTTTCACATTTCTCACGCAGCTCCTGAGGTGAAAATCGGCGAATGGGAAGGTTTGGGCCGGTGAACCCCGTTGGAGAAACGGGTTTGGAGGCAGGGGTGGCAAAGGGGCGTCGGCGAACTGGTAGTCAATCTTGTCGGCGAAGGGGATGGTGATGGTGATAACACCGAGATCGGTGTGGCTTTCACTGGTGGCCGCGACGGCCAGCGATGCTCTGCTCGCGATTCTTCCAAACGTGCCTCGTAGGCTCGAGCTAAGGCGAACGCCTCCATGAGGGTCGCCGGTTTGGAAATGGACAGCTCGCGGCGGATATCAGACTTGAGACCGGTGACGAAGAAGCTGACTTGCAAGGCCTCCGAAATCCCCTCGACCCTGTTCATAAGATCTTCAAACTCCGCCTGAAATTCAGCCACGGTGGTTTTCTGGGTCAACTTGGATAGACTGCCTTGAGGATCATCATAAACGGATCCGCCAAAATGATGACGCACACTGTGGAGGAAGACTGGCCATGTGGAGAGCAAACGGTTGTTCTTCATCCATTGAAACCAAGCGGCAGCCCGGCCCTCCATGTGAAAGGAAACGATGCGAAGGCGCTGTAGTTCCGGCGTGTTGTGGAAATCGAAGAACTCTTCCACCCGGAAGATCCAGCCCAACGGATCGGAGCCGTCAAAACTTGGGACTTCCATTTTCATCAGACGAAAGGGCGGTGGCTCGTGTGGATCTGGTGGCGGGGGTGGAAGAGGAGGGAGGTGGTGAGGCGGAACCTGGTGAAGAGCGGAAAAGCGTGCATCGACGGTGGACATAAGTTGGGTGAGGGTGGTGTTTGTTGCTGCCAACTGGCTTTCTAATATATCATGTACTCCCGCTGTCCCCCAAACAATTTTATAGGAGACAAGGGCACAGATTTTAAGACAAAGTTGTTGAATTTATTGAAGATGGTGAAAAAGTATAAGTATAATTAATATTGAAAGTGGTGAAAATGTGTTATAGTAGTGAGAGTGGTGAAAATATGAAAAGTACAAATAAATAAGATGTTATTAGTGGTGGGATAATGTTCCAAAATGAATAGTTATTTTGAGTATATTGTACTAATCATTATTATTATTTTAATTAAACAAAATTAATAATCCACACTCATCATTATAATACTGGGCTATTAAAATTTCAAATTGTATTACTCCCTCCGTCCCAATAATCATGTCCCGTTTCTTTTCGGCACAGGTATTAAGGAGAGTTGTATTAAGAAAAAAGTTGCATGGCCCACATATTTATGGATTTGTTAGTTAAATTTTAAGTATTGTTAACAGTCCTCTCCAATTTGTTGTTGCCGCCTGTGGCGAGCAGTCGGAATAGTGAATGCCGCCGGTGCGAGCCGCCGGAACAGTGAACAGAGGAGAGAGCTTATGAATACCACAACTTGTGAACACCAAAACACCACCAGAAATCAAAAAAAGGAAATCTTTCAATTTCTGAAGTTAAAACAACAAAAATAAAAAACTCTAACAATTATGAACACCAAAACACCACCACCTCTCGGCCGACGGCGAGAGGTGGTGGCGGTGGCCGGAGGCGGAGGGCAGCGACAGTTGCGGCGGCGCAAGGGTGGAGGCGAGCCCTAATTTCTGGAAAAAAAAAAACAGTAAGAAAGAGGAGGCAGCCGAGGGCGAGAGGTGGTGGGCGAGAGCCGGAGGCGGAGGACAGCGGCTGTTGCGGTTGCGCAAGGGTGGAGGTGAGGCTAATTTCCGGCGAGATCTAATTTCTGGAAAAGAAAAAAAAACAGAGTAGGAGAGAGGAGGCGGCTGACGGCGAGAGGCGGTGAGGCGAAGTGAGAAGAGGGGTGGTGGGCGCTCTACGCCGCCGCTGCAACGAGCTCGCGAGGGTGGCAGGGGCGGCGCAAGGGTGGAGGCCCGAGGGCGGCAGATGGTGGAGGTGGGAGGACGACGGAGGTGGCGCAGCTCGAAGGGTGGAGGTGGGAGGGCGGCGAGGTGGCGCGATGGTGGAGGTGGGAGGACGACGGAGGTGGCGCGATGGTGGAGGTGGGTGGGCAGTGGAGGTGGGAGATGGGAGGGCGGCAGATAGGTGGAGAAGAGAGAGACGAAAGAGAAGGTGGAGAGAGAAAGAGAATTATGGTTTACATTTAATAGGTATATATAAATATATTAAGTTAATGTTAAATATTTCTTAATTATGTCCCAATTTAGAAATGAGACATGAATATTGGGATAACTCAAAAAGGAAAGTGGGACAAGATTATTGGGACAGGGGGAGTATTTTGTTAAAAGCCCATCTTTAGACTTTATGTACGTAACCAAAAATTTTGAAAAATAAAATAGCCGAAAACTAATACGATAAAAGAAAGCAAAAATAAATACAAATAATACACATGTAGCCAATAAAATAAAGAACCATTCTTATATAATCACACTCAAAATCAGTAGCCATTTTTAAATGACTATTGATTTAATTACATATGTTAATCACAATGAAGCACGATATTCTGGAATCAAAGATCGTCCAAACTTTTACTTCCTCGTACCTTTTTGAAAAATTCTATAATTAAAATACCATTTTTAAATAATTTTACTTGACAAATGAATGTTGTACATGTTGTCTAATATAATACTCCCTCCGTCCATCAATTTGTGTCATAATTTTCATTTTGGTACATCCACCAATTTGTGTCATAATTTTAATTTTGGTACGTTCACCAATTCGTGTCCTACTCATTTTTAGTAATTATTTCCTTAACAAATAAATCATTTTTTTAAAAAAATCGTGCCCCTTTCTCCACTCAATAAATAAATAAATATTTTTTCTTAAAACTCGTGCCCCTCCCTCTAGGACACGAATTGATGGACGAATGGAGTAGATGTTTAATTAATCCAATGAATATTGTAGATGTTTAATCAAATAAAAATATATTTAGTTTTAATAAATGTTTCTATTGGAATAATAAATAAATAAAATATTTGATGCAAATTTGAAATAAAAATAATAAAAAGAAAAATAAAATCTATTTCTCTCGCATCCTTCCGAAAATGACTAAGAAAAGCAACACATTGTTTTTCTTTTGGGTTAATTGCATGAAAATACACGAACTTTAGTCGCAATTTCATTTTGCACATGACTTTTGAAACTTACATTTTTAATCATGAACTTTACATTCGTTCCAAATTTTCCTTAAAATTGAGCTCCGGCCATCGGAAACCTGACGTGTCTTTAAACTTGCCACGCGTACGTACCACGTCATTAATTAAAGCGATGTGGCACGAAAACGGCATCGTTTTAATACTCTCTCTCTCTCTCTCTCTCTTTTCTCCCTTCGCCAGACTCTCTCTCTTCTTCTCTCCATCGCCGCGCACGGTCGCACATCGCCGCTGCACATACAACGCCGGTCACTGGCGTCGCCGCTTCTCCAGCCCGGCGCCATCCTCTCTCCCTCTCTATTCTGACCATCTACCCAACAAAATACCCAAATTGAAAACCCTAGCTCCCTCAATCTCACAGCTCTCTCTCCCAAAATTCCAATCTGATTGGGGTGATTGTTCTTGACGACATTGATGATTGAAAACCCTAGCTCCCTCAATCTCACAGCTCTCTCTCCCAAAAACCCTAGATCTAGAGGATTTGGGTTTGTTATTACTTCTGCCGAGGAGGCATCAGCTGACATCCAGGCTCTGGATCAGCAGGTTTTGTTTCCACTGCTCTGATCTTTCTAGTTTCTAATAGATGTGTTCTTGTAGTTTCTTAATCTGACTACTGACAATTACTACTTCTTTTGAAATTACCTTCATGAACTTCATGGTCGTACAGTGAAGGTTAACTATGCAAATGATAGGCCACAAACAGGAGGCTTCGGAGGCAGTGGTGGTCGCTATGGTGGTGGTGGAGGCGGCTAGGGTGGAGGTGGTGGTGGTGACTATGGTGGAGGTCGTTATTTTTGGTTTTTTTTTAAGCTTTTAAAAAACGACGTCGTTTTGCCTACAAGCTTCCGGCTATTTAAATGGCACACTTCCAGCTGCTACATAGGCGCCACCTCAGCATCAAAATGGCCGGAGCTCAATTTTAAGGAAAATTTGGAACAAATGTAAAGTTCATGATTAAAAATGTAAGTTTCAAAAGTCATGTGCAAAATGAAATTGCGACTAAAGTTCGTGTATTTTCATGCAATTAACCTTTTTCTTTTTCTTTTAATTTGGTATTACTTGATGCCCCCATCAAAAGGGCATTTATGTCCTTTTACCTAAAAATGGATACTTATGTAATGCTTTTATATGTGAGGCTAGCTATATAAGATTTTATTTAAAATCTTTTTGGTTAATTGTGAATATTAAGACTACAAATGACATTTATCTATAATATATTAAAAATTCAACTTTTAATTTTAAATCAATTTTAAAATTGAATGACAATTTTATAGTTATAATGAAATTGAAGATTTAATTGTAAATTACTCCTTTTGTCCACAAAATAAGTATTCATTTGGAGGTGAAAGATATTGATTAAATGCGTTACAGTGAAATAAGGGGTCCACTTTTATTGTAAGTAATTGTATGGAGTACATTTACCACAAAAGAAATTGGGTACTCATTTGGTGGATGAACTAAAAAGAAAATATGAGTACTCATTTCGTGGACGAAGATAGTATATTTTTTCATTTTATTTCTTTTTTCTTTATCTTCTTAATTTTTATTTTATTTCTTTTTTAAATTGTAAAATTTAACTAATTATAAAATATTTAATATGTATATCAAATTATATTTTGGTACTCTCTTCGTCTCACTAGAATATGTTCAATTCTTTTGGACACAGAGATTAAGATTAATTTTTTTAAAAATCTCTCTCATCTCTCAGATTTATGTTAAAATTTAATTTAAAATGTAAAAGTCTCTCTCCGATCTCATTTTTTGAATAAATCTTTTTTTATTTTTATTTTCTAACTTTTTTAAAAAATCTTTTTCATAATATTAATTTTTATTATTGTGCATTCTTTTTTATTTTTCAATATTAGTTCAAATATATTCAGATAAAATTAATTTTTTATTAAATTTATAAATATGATATTGAGTAGGTATTAATATTATAGAAATATAAAAACGTTCATTGTGTATTGCACGAGGTGCAAATACTAGTAATATATTAGGAAGGAGATTGTAGTGAGATAGCTATTTTTCGTGAGACATAAAAATAATGAATAAGTCAATATATAGTGTTGAATAAGATAATATATAATGTGGATTAACAATATTCTAAAAATTGATAAAATTTGCATTCCCTACATAATTCTTTCACTCCTTCTAAATAAATATCAACCGTAACATACATTAAATTAATACTTAAAAATCAATTTAAAGTCTCATCATATACGAGAAATCCAATTGAAATTATTCCCTATTTAATGACATGATAAAGTGATTAATACCATTGATTATTTATATGCATATATTGGTCTAATAGTATTAATATAATAGAAAGGTGATTAATATTTTTAATTGAAAATAGTTCAAATTCACGTCCTTAAAATTATTTGTTATTTGTTATAACAATAATAATAATAAAAAAAACATCGGCCCCACTTGCGTATACTAAGAAAATCAAATAACAAAAAAAAAAAGTCGAGATCCTCTTATCCACAATAAATGCTCAAAGACCACCAAATGAAACCCTTTGGTTTCTACAAGTGATGTCTCTTTACTACATTTCAAGATAAAAGAGTCTACGCCTCAAAAATGCTACTTAACTAGGAAGAAATTTTTGAGACGTTCAAGAAAACTACCCTATCATCATCACCGGACGGCCGACGGGACGACGGTGATATGCCGGAGTGGATGCGTTACATCTACGCCACCAGCATGCTCCACGAACTCCACGGGCGTAAAGAAGCTCCCATGGCACACACACATGATGCTCACCTCGGACTTCGTATACTTGTACAAGAATCCGGTGATGGTCCGGCCATCCGGGCCGTTGCCTGTGGTGGAGACGCATGGCATATGCAGAGGTGAAGCGCTGCCATCTTGGCTGGGATTCGGAGGCGCGTTGATCACACTGCTCGTGGGCGAGGGCGACGGCTTGTCCGATGGTGAACAAGTAGTGTCGGTTAGGTTCGACTGGGCGCATATGGTGGATCCTTGGCCCGTTTTGCTTGTGTCCGATTGGATGGTTGGTGATACAGCCGCCACCTTCGTGCTCTGTTCGTGGCTCGTGCTGCCGATGCACCGGCGCGGCGGAGACGTCGAGCTGTTAGCCTCGACCTTGTCGTTGTGGCGCGTGGCAAAGCTACTTGAATGGCTTCCTGTATCACTACTGCTCCCCCCTGAAAATGCACCTACTTTGTTATTTTTTTTGGATAAATAATTTTTTAAAGGGCCACCATACACTCAAAAATGCACCTGCCTTGACATCAGACATTAACCACTCTACAACTAGGCGAACACAATGCGAATCTAGCTACGGACATGAAGATATTCACGGAGTTATGACCTCATCAAACGCGCTACAACAACACAACGAGCTATGCATCGTGCATTTTAGCGCGTAGAATGGTAATGGCGTAGTGTTACGATGACCTCAACAATGCGAATAAACAGGAAAGAGATAAGTTTGCAGAAGATGGAGACAATGCTGCAGCAACTAAGACAGTAATTCAAGAATGATTCATAACCAACAATGTGTTTTATTCATACAAATGATGCATCGCAATATCATAATGCTGGCATATTTCAGTCTACTTCATAACAAATTTAGTTAATGAATTAACTGAAATACATTATATATAATTCTTAATCATCACATTATTTGGAACAGTAAAGGGTAAGAAAGAGTCTTGTACTCAATGATTCAAGTAATGTCTAATAATCAAGCAAAACTATTCAAGAATTTCCTCTGCATAATGAGCTAAGCATCGACACATATTTCCTTTATATATATATATATATATATAAATCACAAACAGCTTTTATAAAGTAAGTACGCTAATAACTACACAATTACATCACCACGAAAATGCAATTATTTTATAAATCGCAATCACTGCATAAGTTAAATGGAGGATTCATAATTAATCAGATTTTTACTATAACACAAGCCTCAATTGATACTTATATACAGTTTATGAGTATAAATATTTAAATAATTGTAGTAACAACCTATTTTGAAACAAGATTTTAAAACCAGACAAACAAACGACAAAGAAATGAACAACGTAATCTCACCTTTCTGGGACGTGCTCGGATGATGAGAAACAGCCGGCGAACTCGCCGCCGCATTACCCGGCGTCTCTCCGCCGGAATTCCTCTCATCTCTCTCTCCCGCCGGCGCCACCCACGGACACGCAACCGGCAACAGAAACTGCGCCTGCTGTCTCCCATAATCACCCCACGAAACCTTATTCTCTCCGAAGAAGCTCTTCTCTCTCTTCCGCGGCGGTTCCTCCCCAGCTCCACCGTGGAGCTGCTGCTGCGCCTCCGCAGCCACTCTATCCTCCTCAATGAAGCCGCCGCCGTTGATCAGCCCCCTCGGTTTCTTGAATCCTCTCTTCATCCGAGCTTCCCTCCTCTTCATCGCCTGCATCTCTCTCCTCCTCTGCAGATCGGAAAACTCGCAGCCATTCTCCGCCGCAGCAGCGTCGAATTTGGCTTTGTCGCAGGAAAAATCAGATCTCGAATTTTCTCTCTCTAAACTCGTGGGTTCTGATTTGGCGTAGCAACCGCCGATGGAGAGCTCCAAACTGAGCTCGAATTCGTCTTCCATTGTGGGAAATTCTCGCCCCATTTCGTCGATTTTGCGTTGCAGAAGTCGAGAAAAAAGAATTGAAATGTGGAATTGGGTTACGACATTGTTGTTGTTGGCGCTTGCTTGTTTGCTTATTTTGTTCTTGTGTTTGGACTAGGTTTGAATGGTTAGAGAAAGAGACCAACGCAGAGAGAAGAGAGAGAATAAACGGGCTTCTGCCACGTGGAGGGATGAGAGAAGTGGAGAGGGTGGTTGTTGACACGCAAGAAGAGAAAAAGTTCGTAATTAGGTTCGGAAGAGGTTCGGAGTTAAGTGCGGATTTAGCTTCAAATCCGTAAATTAGCGGCTATTGTAATGTCCTACAAAATCTAAAGATTCCCCACATACACAAGTTTCACAATATATATTCTTTTCATAATAATATTTTATATATAATCTAATGGAATGATCTTAAAATATTACTTCGAATACGGTATAATGTATCGTGACTTATTGATATGTACTACTAGTATTAAATGTGATAATTATGAATAATGCATAAGTAAGTGATTGTTTTACTTGTGGTCGAGACAATTAGTTTTTCTGAGCTCATTTTTGAAATAGTCATTTTGAAGAAAAAAAATATAATATTTGATTATTAATTAAAAAAATACAAAATTTGACCATTTATTATAAAGACTGTTTTGCCTTTAATTAGACGAATCGAATTCGGGCCAAATTAGAGTTTGCGTGTGGGTTAGGCACACACATAGCATTAGCCAACCGAAAAAAAAAATCTAAGTATATGACACTAATATGATCATAAGTATCATTTGTATGACACTAATATGGCCATAAGTACTATTCGTGCAACACTGAGTATATGCCGTTAATGGCACTAATAGTGCCATGTGTGCTTAACCCGCGCGCAAACCCGAATCCGACCCGAATTTGGTTTGCCCTAATTAAGGGCAAAACAGTCATAAAACGTAAAAAAAAAATAGTTAGATTTGTATTTTTTTTCAATTAGTGGCCAAATATTATGTTTCCTTCTTCAAAATGATCATGTGAGTATATTGTTTCTTTTCTAATTGGGTCATTAATTTTGTAATTAATAATATTACTGGATTATATTATCTCCGTCCCATTATAACTGTTTAGTTTTTTTTAACTATTTAAAAAAAAGTTAATATATTATTAAGCACTATAGTGTAGGTTTGTAATTTCTTAATAATATATGACGCGGATCCCAAAATTCTTATTTTTTAAGATAAATTTTTTTTATAAGAAAAAATATGACATTTGAAGTGAGATAACTCGAAAATAAAAACAATATATTTGAAGTGGATAGAAGAAGTATAATTTTGAATTCCCCTAAAAAACGATTCAATTTATAAAATTCAAATCGAATTTAACATTTGATCTATCGTATGGTACCAGATATATGATATTTTGCTATAATATTACATCACATAATTTTACAAAAAATCATTTAATAATACATAAAAAAATATATTTGTGAATAATAAATACAAGCAAATGAGCTGTTTACAACTACTATTACTATCTTACTAGAATGACTCATCGAAAAGTTTGGAAAGGAACTTAACTGAATGGAAAATATCAAAACGTATTTTTTTTCTTTTTTAATTAACTACGTCCGAATTAATCGAATCGAATCCTATTTTTGAAACAGTGATTTGCCAGATTAGAAGATGTGAAGATTGAACGACACGTGTCCATAACTATATTTCGTTTGGCGAGTAGTTTAAGGGACAAGGACACGTGCGAGAATCCCGGTGCCCCCATGCGTATCTGGGCCGTCGCTTTCATTGCAGCGGCGAATGCAACGTGGCGTATCACGACGCGAACACGTGGCTTACTTTTTTCCCCCGTGGGGCCCGTTTATCCGGTCTGACGTACTTTTGCACAGCTACGATATGCGACCTTTCTTGTTGGCGCCAATAAATGGTTTTCGCAAAACAGCTGTATTATTTTATTTATTAAGTATTTTTTAATTATTGCAATTAATGTCGATAATCATAAGAGAAAAATCAAATAAATGTAAGCTTGGATTATAATAAAAAAGTTTAATAATATCAATGCATGTATTAAAAAGTCTGCTTTCCAGTTAGTAGTTATGGTCTCGTTACTTTATCCAATGTATACAAATTAATTTTGTGAATCCAGACTTAAATCAAACTCTATCGATCGTTGTTATGGAGTAATAAAAATATACTCCCTCCGTCCCGGCTTTTGGTATCCAATTGAGAACGACACGGGTTTTAATAAAGTGATTGATGTGTTGTGAGTGGAATAAGGGTCCCACATTTTATGTGAGAGTTAAAATAATTAAAGTGGAGTAAGGGCTCCACTTACTTTTACAAAAAATAGAAATGGATACTAAAATATCGGACGGCCAAAAAAGAAAAATTGAATACTAAAAGCTGGGACGGAGGGAGTACTAATTTATTAAGTACTTTTTAATTATTGCAATTAATGACAATAATCATAAGAGAATGTTGGCAACCTTCCATTGATCGGTTCCGAAAGAAACTAACAAGATGAGAAAAAAAAAAAAAAAAAATATCTGTTGGAGCTCGGATTACTCCTTAACTTGGTACTTTCTTCCTTACTACTCTATTTTCTCACTTTCTTTAAAGCGCTCTTGGGAGTCATCCATACCATTATTAAAATTCAAGAACATTTCTTATGGGGTGGTAAAGGCAACAATGGTAAAATTGCTTAGGTCAAGTGGAAAGATGTCTGTAGATCTAAAGTGGAAGAGGGGCTTGGAGTGAGAGCTCTTTTATGTAAATGGCTGTGGAGATTAATTTAAGGGGGCAACTCTCTTTGGATTAGAATACTCAAGTCAAGGTACGAGGATTATAGCATTGGGATTGCCCAGGGGATCCGATAAAAAGAGTTTTTTTTTTATGGAGGGATCTCAACACTATTTGGAATGGAGTAGATGGTGAGGTTTTTTGCAAAAATCTGGAGTTTTTGTTGGGAAAAGGAAATGTGGCTCAATTTTGGGAAGATCCTTGGATTGAAGGAGATGTCTTATTGAAATCTAAATTTTGTAGTCTCTTCAGTATATCTTTTCAACAGAATTGCACTATTAAGGAAATGAGCTTTAGGAGGAATAATTCTTGGGTGTGGAATTTTAGATGGAGGAAAGCCTTTAATAGAAGAGAAATGGAAGAATTCTTCGAGCTGTAGTTTCTCCTTGGCAAGTACAAAATGAACAAGATGGAGGCAGACTCTTTTACTTGGAGACAGACAAATGCCGGGAGATTCTCAATGAAGTCAATGTATAACTCTCTTTTCAAGGCAGTTTACGAAGATGAAGAGGTTGACATGTTGATGGTTAAATTGTGGTGCAAAGGCGTTTCAAGTAAGATTTCATCTTTTTTATGCTAAGCTTTTCGTAATTGAGTTCCAACTAAAGATAATTTGGCCAAAAGGGAATCATTGTCGATGATTAGGATAAATTGTGTGTTTTGTGGTCCCGCCATTTGGAAGATATTAACCACCTTATGTGTTCTTGTGCATTTCTTATGATATTTGGCGTAAGTGCTTTGATTGGCTTGAGTTTGAGATGGTGGCTCCCAACACTCTTAGGAAATATTTTGAACAATTTGTTTGTTTTTGGGGCAAAAGGGTATAAAGAAATTTTTGAATATCATTTGGCAATGTGTTTGTTGGAGCATTTGGAGAGCTAGAAATGATGCTATCTTTAATGGAGTTTCACTGAAAGTGGATAAAATTATGAAAGGAATCAAGATTCGAGCATGGAAGTGGTTTCAATCTTATTTTTTCTCTTCTTTTGTATATATACTTGGTTCATGATTGGTGCTCTCACCCGCTTGCTTGTTTACCATCTTAATTCGAGTGATCTTTTTGTTAATCTTTCGTTGTAAGAGTTTGAGTACCCCTTGTACTCACTTTTCAATATATTTTCTGACTATTAAAAAAAAATATACTCCTTTTGTTTTCCTTTTAAACGTCTTAGTTTTCAATGTAAGCATCTCATTTAAAATTTCTTATTTAATTTTAAACTACTGAATACATAATAAACACTATCAATTTAACTTATAAATTAGATAATATGCTACAAATGAGTTACTTTCTACATTCTCATTCTTATTTGATTTAACATAATTATGTACTGTACAATATATGACAAACGCAAATTTCAATTTGAAATCAATTCCCATAAAAAATTGAAATCAATATCAAATTAAGTGGCAAGTTTGTAGTTAATAAAATGGGTTAAGTACCAAATCCAACCCCAACGTTGGGGCCCTTATCGCAAATAGAACCCTATACTCAGGGTAAGCGCTGTTTACTACCTCAACGTGGCTAATTTTAAACAAATCACCCCCGCGTTTTGACGGCCCCAAACGCCGTCTGTGAATTTTTTTCTTTTTCTTTTTCCTTTTCTTTTTCCTTTTCCTTCTCGTTCTTGTCGCCGCCGCCTGCAGATTTAGCAGCGCCGCCGCCGCTCCTCAGCTGCTGCTGAGCTTTACTCTTTGACTTGTTCTTGACGACTCGCGGCCGCAGATTCCACACCTTGATCTCTTCATCGCCGTCTCCGTCATCGTTCAGATCAGCCTCCTTAATCTTTGGGTTTTCTTCCTCCTTTTTGGAACCAATTTTGATCTCGGATTTTTTCTCTGACGAGGAAGGAGCAAATGAAGGTTTCTTTTTAGGGTTTGATGCATCGCCTGGTTTTTTCTCTTTTGAGAGGGCCAGCTGCAGCTTCTTCGTCGGAGATGCAAATGCAGATTTCTTTTTAGGGGATTCACGATCGCCTTGTGCAATCTTTGATGATTTCTTGCTCTTATCTTCGGTAGGGTTTGATGATTTTTTCTTATCTTCTGAATTGGAGGAGAGAGTAAATGCAGATTTCTTCAACGGATTTCTGCGGTAGACGTCGTAATCTTTCTTCGACGGATTCCGGTCGGCGGCGTCGGAGATTTTGAATCCGGAATCGGAGGCCGCCGGAGAAGAAGAAGAAGAAGATTTCTTGAGAGGATTTCTGCGATACGCAATCACATCCGATCTTTCCCACCAATCGCGGCCGCGGAAGGGCCGCAGAGCCTCCTCCCGGAGCAGCGACAGCCTCTCGTCAACCACCGACGGCGGCTCCTGCGGCGGCGGCGGGGGGAGGCGACGGCGATGGTGACGGCATAAACCGTTGAAATGGGGCCCACCTGCATTAAAAAAAAAAAAAAAAAATTCACAGACGGCGTTTGGGGCCGTCAAAACGCGGGGGTGGATTTGTTTAAAATTAGCCACGTTGAGGTAGTAAACAGCGCTTACCCTGAGTATAGGGTTCTATTTGCGATAAGGGCCCCAACGTTGGGGTTGGATTTGGTACTTAACCCTAATAAAATTGAAGGTTTATTTATAAATTATATATTTTCTTTTTATTTCCTTTTTCTTTATCTTCGTATTTTTTTTGTTTTATCTTTGGAGTATTTAATATGCATATTAAATTAAAATTTTAAAAAAAATCTCTCTCATCTCTCATATTTTTTGAATAAATCTATGTTTTATTTTATTGTTAATTTTTAACTTATTTTTTTTTTTACCTTTTCAAACTATCAAATTTTATTATTGCTAATTCTTCTTTATTTTTTTATTTTTCAATATTCAGTTAAAATTATTTTTTATTATTCCCTCCGTCCCTGAAATAAGTTCATCTTTTTCCTTTTTGGGACGTCCCTCAAATAAATTCATTTTTCTTTCTTTTCATTTTTGGACAACTACCCCACCACTAATAATACTTTATTTTTTCTTATTTTTCACTTTTTCACCACTCCTAATACCAATTATAGCACTTTTTCACCTTTTCATTACTCTCAATACTAATTATAATATATTTTTCTCCACTATCAATACACTTTATCACTTTTCCTTAAAACCCGTGTCGTCCCCAAAGAGGAACTTATTTTGGGGACGAAGGGAGTATTTATAAAAATGATAATTGGATTGAAATTAATTTTATAAAAATTATAAAAATATTAAATTTATCAGACAAACACTCTCTTTGCCTCTGCTTGATGCTACTAATAGCTATTCTTAGATTTGCAGCCTTTGATTCTGGAAAGAATTTACGCAAAAACTACTCCTCTAAGTCGTTCCAAGTTCTGATTGAGTCAGGTGATAGATCAAACAATCAATCTCGAGCTCTACCCTATAATTTTTTTTTTATCAGAAAAAAGCAAGATATTATAGAAACAGGTACCAGGGGTACCGAAAATCAATTAAAAAGAAAGCAAGAAAGCTTAGTTGAGCACCACTCAGAAAAAGATGAATCCCAAGCAAAAATCCCAAAAATCTTGTTCCAACTCCACATTCTAGTCTTAATATCCATGATCGTACTTTGAAGCTCCCACGTCTTTTCTTCGAGCTCTACCCTATAATGTATGAGGAAAAGTTAGTTATCTTAAGTGATCTTCAGTAAAACCTTGAGGGCGTAAAGTAGTGCAAACTAAATCAATTCAACGAGATGTTTATGTGCACTCTCTCCAAGCGAGTCGACGAATTTTGGAAGAACTTGAATAAAGTCGGGCTTGATTTCAGCATTTTGATTAATCGTGGGCAACATTGATTTCTCCTGCAGCGGTCCAACTCTCTTATCAATGGTAGTGGTGGGAGAATATCATCACGGTCATCTTCCACATTTTCAAACATTTCAACTTCAACTCTAGATTAATACTTCCTTCGTCCCAATAGTAGTGTTTTGGGCACAAAGATTAAGAAATATGTAAAAATTAGATAAAGTGGGTTGGTGAAAATTATTTAAATATTAAGTATAGAGAAAGAATATATTGCCAAAAAGGGAATGAGACATTACTATTTAGATGTCCCAAAAAGAAAAGTGAGACATTACTATTGGGACGGGAGGAGTATCAAACAAAAATAAAAAAAATTAAAAAGAAGGCAAATCGAAATAATAGAAAAATTATTACTTAAAAACCGATCCTTGACAACGGTTCCAAAATTTGGTGCGTCGTTTTACACCAAAAACATTCGGTAGTTAGCCGGTATGGGCTCCTAAAGAATCTACAAGAATTCAAATAAGCAAAATCGTCTCTTAAAGAATCAGCGTGAATTCTCCTAAAATTCCACTTGCAAAATAACTCAACAAACAAAATTAATAAATTAAATTGAGAAAATACTAAATCCAAATATTTCTCAGTGGTGTCGGGTATTATCCACAATCAGGGGAGCATTGTCACATTGTGCATACTGAGTACATTTCTTTATTCATCATTTAATAGTGAAACAACCAAAATTTATTAGAAATTCGAACCATAACACGATCTAAATAGTGTTACACAACTTGTCAATGGAAGTTCTTAAATGATTGTGAATTTTTCCTCGTCATAAAAGAAAATTCCAAGATCATAAAAGAAAAATTCCACATTTTGTGACGAGAGAGAGTCCTTAAACTAGATAAGATAATGCAATATATAATTCCCAGGATCAATCCCTTTTCATACATGAAACACTTGAATCCACAAAACATAATGTACACTTAAACACTTTCCCTGCATCATTATCATCAAGATTTCAAAATTCTCAGACAGGCAACGGCAGGGTGACAAGGAGTTGGCCATTCATCATACTGCAAAAAATCAAAATCAGATGCATAAACGGTTAGACCTAGACGTCGTAAGAGATGGGGCATCCGGTTCTAAACATCCGGACAAAGACCTTGGATTATTACCTCTTGATGTAGTAGTAACAGAAATCTGCTAAGATGAATGTCTGAACAGCTTCTGATAGAAGAACCATGGGAAGCCATGCATAGCTAGCTCCAACCAGGAACAAGTATGTCCCAGCAGAATCATACACCTGCAAATTCAATGTCTCTTTAGTCCATTTTTTTGGAAGGGATTGCATGACTAGGCCTGGGAAAATTTCACACACTCACCTTGATGATCCAATGAGCACATCCTAGAAATCTTGCAACACCGAGTGCAAATACATAATTGGCTGTAAATGGCTCGATCATCTGAAATGGGATTGAACCGAAGTTAGACAGCATTCATATGTAGATAGAAATCTGTGAAAGGTTTTAATGTAGACGGACCTTGGTGTTCTGCATCATCCGAAGTTGTGGCAGCACACAGATGGACTCCAAGTACACGGAGAACGCCCACAGCATCCGGCCAACGTGTGCGTGGTGCGTGTAAGGATGGATGAACAGGGCTAGAATTGCAGGAGGCACCGCCTGCAAAAGAGAGGAGATCATGCTCGAGCGTGAAGAAGCTATTTATGATCTATTCAACACTAAGCTACATTTCATCGCATTGCAAGCACCACCACATTCAACAACAAAGCAACTTCAGCAAAGCAATAACACCTGTTGTTTAATTATGTATACTAACAATACTAACAACAGAATTTCGAATCCAAAAGTGTTGTGAGAAATGAATAAATCAATACAAATTAACAAGGAGAGATTGGGGAAGAAAGTGATGGCAAGAGATGTATACCACATAATACAAGGGCATATTGTCCAAGTCTGCAATGTAGGTCGACTTCAACTTGAACCTCATCATGTATACGACCCACAACGTTGCCACAAGCGTTAGGAAATCGAGAAAAGTGTGAATGTCGCCCTCCATGAACAAACTGCAGCATAACCTTGCAGCCAAGAACATGGCAGTGAGTTCTTGTGTCTTCAGAGACAGGCCTACAAGCCACATGATCGAGAAGATATATATCATCAGAGACATAGAAGAAAATGAAAGATTTCTTCATTTAAAAGTTCTCAGTGAGGAATTGGGCTTAAATATTGAGGAGACATATATTCTTTCAGATTGCTTAAACATTGAGAGTTAATATTGAGGAGACATATATTCTTTCAGATTAGTACTATGAGAAAAGCACTAATTAAGAGTGAATTGATGAAATAGACATTTTGCTATTATAAAGATAAGAAAGTAGCCATTAAGATAAAACAGCCACTCCTACAATTTAACCTTTTTATTATAATATTCACACTCGTGAGGCTCCTTAGTCGTGTATTGGCCTTCTTTTACATATAATTCACAACCAGAATGTTTCTTAGTTGTGAATTCACCCTATTTTTGCCCATAAGTCACACCCATGAAGCTTCTTAGTCATGAATTGACTATATTTTACTTATAATTTACAATCAAGAACCCTCTTCGTGAATTAAAGGCTAATTCATGTGAACAACCTTTTTTAAATCTTTTTGTTATTTTTATGGCTAATTTTTAGTTTTATAATAAGAAAATAACTAGTTTGATGTATTAACTCAAAGGGTCTCCTTTATAATAATAATAAAAAAAACTCAAAGGGACTAATGCTCATATATTTGAACAGATCTTTCTGTTGTGTTGCATTAAGCAATTAGTATTTCGGTAGGAGCCGCCGATTCTGCTACATTTATATGTTACAGTAGAGTATAAAATTTTAGATTCATCTAGCATCAATTCATTTAATGAACTAACATAGTACTAATATACTCACAAATGTGAATTTATGATTCGATCTAATACAATTATATACACGTGGGCGTGGTGTGCTTTGGTAATAGTAATGAAATACGAAAAAGTCCTAAGAAATCCTGCATTAGTTTCGACTGAAAAACTTAAATACTTTATTTTCGGAGGTTAATTAATGGAAGAGTGGCTCAAAATTCTTACCTTGATCATGTAAAATTGAACCGCAAAATCACTGTTGCAAATAAAAAAGAAAAATAGAATTGTCGATACAAACAAGACATTAAACGAAAATTTCCGATTCACAGGCAAGATTTTTTTCACCAAAAATTTACTGCAGAAATTTAAAAATCACAGCCAGAAACGGAGAAATCAAACATCAATCAAGAGCTGAGAAGAGAAGAAGAAAACGATCCAGCAAAAACAGTACCTGAGCACGATTTTTTAGTAGTGAGCTTGTAAATGAGGACCAAAATCCCGGCGAAATGGATGGATTCAGAGGCGATGAAGAAGTGGTTGTGGTCGTGGACGAGCAGCTTGAGCGCCACCAGCGCCGCCACCGTCGTCACCGCCGCCAGGAAAGTCTTGACCTTCGTTGACTGCCGACGCACCCACGCGAACAGCTTGTTCAGCGGCGCGCTCCTCTTCCTCCCCATCGCCACAAAAATCTGAAAAAACTCGAATTTCTTTTACTATCGAAAACAAAAAGCAGAAATTATATATGGAATTGAAGATTATCACAAATGAATGTGTGCGTAAGGGAAGAAGGCGTTGAATTTCAGGTGACACGAATAGGGCATGCAGTTGAGGAGGTCGGATCACAGTGGCAATAAATGGTGGGGTGGGGTGGGTAGGGAGGGTGCAACGCCGTAACGGAGTCATAATGCGTTGTTTGGCCGTTGATTATTTTTACACTATCTTTGAAATTATTGAAAATGTTATTTTTAAATTTTAATTTATTAATTAATTATTCCTTAAATTATTGGTTTTTGACTTTTAATGTGGCTATATGAATTGTCATAATATATTATTATTTTTTTTTTTAACAAAGATGCCATGTCATTAGAAAATAAAAACACATGAATACATTTTCGTGCAATTGAAGCATTATTCCCAAGACTATAAATAAATAAGTAAAACGTTGTTTCTTACTCTTTTCACGCTGATGAAGAAGATAGTGTGTTACTTTGTTTTATGAGATTTTGCTTTTATCAAACTAGGGAAATGCTTACCGCTTAATATTGAATCATTTTACAACTACTTGTTTTTTTATACATTTCCGATTTCCTGCATTGTTTATGTTGTTACGGATCATTTGGAAAAATTTACTTCCCCCCTTGCCAAATGATACTAATTTATCTTGCCAAAATCATTGTAATATTTTAACGTGAATTACTGAATTTCGATCATATTCTAATTTTGATACAAACTTAAAACTATCTGATAATTAATGAACTTTAATTAATTTGATTTTGCTAACAATTACTGAACTTTTAGTGTAAATTATTGAACATTGATCAAGATTACGATTAAGCACACTAACTTGAATAAATTTTTAATTTAATTTAATTTTGCTAATAAAGCTAGAATTTGTCGCGGTTTATTTGTCAAACCAGAAACCACAACTTCTTTTTCTTTTGAACAGAAACCACAACTTAATTATCAATAAATTATAGACAGTGTTTTGATTAGGTGAAAATTAAGTCGTTTTATTCGTTGGCTATCTCAAATTTTTAAGTTGTCATATATGTTAACATTATATTGACTCAAAATTCAACTTGTTAGCAAAATCCGATGATTGGTGTGTGTACTAATTAGAATATGATCAAAATTCTATCATTTATAGACTGTTATCCTAAAAACATTACTTCCCCATCGCCACAAAAAAAAAAAAAAAAACTCGGAAAAATAATGACTTACTTTTCTAACGAAATAGAGTGTCTTACTCATTCCTCATTTACACTACAAAGAAGGGATAATATTATTCCTCAAAAAATAGTGTGATAATATTATCTCTCTTTTGTAGTGTAGATGAGGAATATGTAAAGGTTAAGTAGGAAATGTGAAAAAAGAAAAAGAGAATTTGAAGGGTGAATTTTTTTTTTTTTTTCTCATGATAAATTTACAACCAACGAGAACGCACCATAAAAAGAAGGGAATGATATATGGAGTTGAAGATTATCGCAGATGAATGTGAAGGGAAGAAGGCGTTGAATTTCAGTTGACACGAGTAGGCCATGCAGTGGAGTGGGGACGGCGTAACGGAGTGATATTTAATGCGTTGTTTGGCCGTTGATTTGGACAGTTTGTGGAAGATTAAATCCGCTTGGATTTTATTTTATTTTTAAAATTTATATTTGGAGATAATATGTTTTTTGTGGATGCATGGGATTTTGTCGGAAGATGGGAATATGAAAAGTGGAGTAATTAAAGGGAAAAAATAATTGAAGAAAATTTTGGTTATTTTTACGGATGATTGCTAAATAAAATATGCATTTTGCTCGATTTTTTTAAAACTCGATATATTGTAATTTGATAGTACAATTACCTTTTTGATTTGTGAAAAATTTGGCATGCCAATTTTCTCGACGAAATTTATCTGATATAATACCGTTGAAATGACGTTTTAATACTGAAGAAATCGATAATGTGTATTGGCTGAAACCAAATCTTAATATTGTTATTTAGTTTCCCAAATTTAACCTTGTAAACATTTTTGAAGAATGTATGCTGTTTCGGCTTTCGTTTTAGATATACATTATTGTTTTTGAAAGGACAAAAGAGAGCATTGTTTCAACGTTTGGTTGTTAATAAAATGGATATTATAGGCAACTAATTCTGCAACTAACTCACGAACAAGTAGACTTTGGTAACCTATCAAAGAAATTAATAACACTCTCTTCAAATTTATGGTACTAATTGACAAGCTACAGAATTGATCTTGACCGAAGAAATCACCGGGCAAAAATCTGCATCTGCAATTGTGAACAGATTTTCCGGCGGATAAATACGAGCAGGAGAATTATAAAGACACGAAACCACGAAGAATCCGGTCCTGGCCACGTGCAGTCGATCTCGCCTAGATCCGCTGCCATTCAAGATCCGCAACCATGTACGCGCCCATCTCCGATCGGTGCCCAGGTTCGCAGCCTTGAGGACCTTGAGGACCCTCCAAGATCCGCGCCAAGGAGAGCTTGCCGCTTGTCTCAAATTCAACGTTTGATCAGAGAGCCATCCTTCCTTCTCCATTCCGGCAGTTGGGGTTTGCCGTTTCCTTCGGCAGTCGGCCCTTCTTCACTAAGCTAAGTCTAACTTTCTCAATGTTGTAAAGTATCTCATGGATTTTTGAGGTAGATGAACATTGATTATGCTAAATATGGATGCGAACTGAATTGAATGCTCGAGATAGAAAATTACCACGATTGTGCTCAACTGATTGGTGTTGCTGGAGTTGTGTGAAGTGTGATGAATGTTTGTTGGTAAATGTTAATGGCAGAATAGTTCCATTTGAGAGATGGGAGAGGAGGTCTGGAGAGTGGTGAGGAGACGAGGGGCGGTGAGGATCGGAGCCGATGGGATGGTGAAGAAGCAGTTTAACCAAAAGACTCAAATGTTTTCGAAAATTTGGAAAGAAAGAGATGAGAATGAAGCACAAAGAGTTACATTCTTTTTCAACAACATTCCAGAAGAATGTAGTTTCGATTTTTTGAGAAGAAAGTTCGGTTCTGTGCGAGAACCGACAGACATCTTTTGTCCAAGAAAGAGAGACAAAAAAGGGAAGCCTTTCGGTTTTGTCCGCTTCGAAGACGTTGAAGATAGTGACGGTTTGCTGGAGCAGCTGAATAAGTTGTGGATTGGGAGCTATAAAATTAGGGTTTACAAACCGAGATTCCAGAGAGAAGTGAAGGTACAAGGAAGTAAAGGGAAGGGAATCAAATCTGACGCAGGTAGAAAGCCGGACAAGCCAAAGCGCGTGCATGACGCAAAAAGGATGTTGGGGGTTTCTTTTAAGGAGGTTCTCACTGGATCCAAAGAAGGGGAGTCAGGACATTCAGATTTGATTCAGTTCAAAACTTCGGATGAGGAAACACGATGGCTAGATGGAGCCTTCACGGGTTTTATCAAAGATGAGTTCTTGTGGGAAGAGATTAATGAAGAAATCAATAGTGAAAGTGCTGGGAAACTGAAAGTGACGACGATGGGAGGAAATTTGGTGTTGATTCGTAGTGTCTGCGACGCACCAACAGAAAAAGTTTTAACTGAGATGGATGAATGGAGCGAGTTCTGGTTTCAATGGAAGAGGAAATGGAACGTTGTGGATGTGTTTCAACAACGAGTTGTGTGGACGAGGTGGGCCGGGATTCCACTACATGCATGGAATACTCGTTTCTTTGAGTTGGCAACTGCAAAGTTCGGTAGAGTGTTGAAGATGCATGAGAAGACAAAAGAAAAAGAAAAATTGGATGTTGCTTTGATTCAAATTTCCACGGGCCTTAGATCAATTGATCAAGTGATGGAGTGTTGTATTAATGGAGCAAGGTTCACGTTCCGCATTGAGGAAATTCACGAGAACCCTTTCTCTTCTATGATCGGAGAGTCGGTGCTCGAGGATTTGGGGTCGGAGTCGGGATGGATGAGCGGAGAGGAGTCCATGGATCCGACAGCTGCAACCATCAGAGACCGAAACGAGAGCTGTGAAAGGGATGGTGACGTTTCGGTTCTTCAAGAAATCAACGTTTCGTCTCCTTCGATCCAAACCGTTGCAGACACGTTTGTTGAGGAAACTAATTATGAGGGGACGGTGGAGGGAGGATCGAAAATGCTTTTGAATTTGGTTGGGGACGTAGGTGAGACTCAGCCATTCGTTAATGATGGACAGATGGACTGCCACGCTTTTCAAAGCACAAATCAGATTTTAGACGAACAGAATTGGGCCAATTTTCAGAAAGTACAGGAAAAAAGCCAAATTGGTGGCTTTACTGGTGTTTCTCTTGATGGGCCAGGAAGAAGCGTTAGTGAGGGAGGTCATTCCTTAATGTCAACCCAAGGGCAAGGAGAGAATAGAAGCGCTATTCAGGAAAGGGAAGAAGTCGTTTCAGTTGTGTACAGCGAATGTCAAGGTGCCAAAAATGTTGTTGAGGACAAGTCGAGGGAAGAGGAAGGGCAAAGGATTGAAGTGAACGAGCTTCCGATTTTCAGCTCCGACGTAGGAAGTCGTCTAAAGCAAAGCAAAACGTTTGGTGATCGAAATTCAAAAGGAAAAAAAGGGAGAGAAAAGAAAAAGAATAAAGCCATGGAGAAAGAGAAATGAGAACTTTTCATTTCAGATTTAGAGCCAATTGATGGAAGGGGGGAGGAAGTGGCAGAGCAAGAAAGAGAGGGGGAAAACGAAGAAGGGCAGGAGACGACAGTTGGGGAGCAAATTTCAGGTCAGCATATCTGGGATTTTGGAAAGAAGATGGGGCTTTCAAGTCGAATTCCAGACGAAGAAGTTGCTCGACAGATTGAGGCGCAAGGTAATTTTCTTTCTTGTGAAATTGCTGGGAGTATTTTGAGGAATGTTTAATGAATTTGTTATCTTATAACATTCGGGGCTTGGGGAGTGTTGCGAAGCAGAGAGATGTTACTGATTTGGTGAAGGGGCAGAAGATCGATTTTTGTTGCTTACAGGAGACAAAGATGGAGGTGTTCAGGGATTTGTTCTGTAAATCTCGGTGGGGGTCTAACTATACAGACATAGCGATTAGGAATTCGGAGGGAAGGGCGGGAGGAATTGTTTGCTTGTGGAATAGGGAGGTTTTCGAAGCCTCTAGTACGTGGAATTTACCGGGGGCGGTGGTGGTGAATGGTAGGTACAAGGAGGGTGATATCTTATGTTGCATCATCAATGTGTACGCACCAGCCGGCTCAGGGGATAAGCGGATCTTGTGGGATGCCTTAAGCACAATTGTGGAACAAAATACGGATAGGAGTATCTGTATATTGGGAGACTTTAACTCAGTTAGGAGGAGGGATGAACGTGTGGGCAGTGGGGAGGCGTTTGGAGCGGCTGATGCAAGAAGTTTTGAAGAATTTATCCGGGAGAACGATTTGGAGGAAATTAAAACTCAAGGTCGGAAGTTTACTTGGTACAAACCAAATGGAAAGTGCAAGAGTAAGATTGATCGCTTCCTCGTAAATGAGAATTGGATGGCTACTTGGGAAGGAACGTCGGCACGAGGACTTCAACGTTCAATTTCGGATCACTGTCCGATTATTCTCACTACAAGATCGGAGGATTGGGGACCAAGACCTTTTCGGTTCCTCAATGCATGGGTGAATCATTCGGAGTTCGAGGAGATGGTCAAGCAGGTTTGGACGGAGACTAATGTGGGGGGATGGAGCTTTTTTGAGGTTAAGGAGAAACTGAAGAAACTCAAAGAGGCGTTGAAGGTGTGGAATCGGACTTCTTTCGGTGAGATTGACCACAAAATCAAAGAACTTCAGAAGGAACTTCAAGAGAAGGATAAGGTGGACGAACAGAGAGGTCTTGAAGAATCAGAGGTGATCAGGAGAAATGAGATTCAAGCCCTGCTCTCCCTTCAAATCAAGAATAAACAGATAATGCTGCAACAGAAAGCCAAAATCAAATGGCTAAAAGAGGGAGACACTAATTCGGGTTTTTTCCATAGGGCAATTCGGGGGAGATGGGTTAAAAATGAGATTGGCGGAATGCTCTTTGAAAACTCGTGGATATCTAAACCGGAAGAGGTTAAAGCTAGAGTGAGAAATCATTTTGAAGCTTTTTTCAAAAGGAAAGAACGACTGATGCCTGATTTCCCCCTGGACTTCATGAGGAGGAAAATTTCAAATGACGAGAGGCAGTGGATGAGCAGGGATTTTGATTTGGACGAGATTAAAGAAGCAGTTTGGAGCTATTGTGGAGACAAGAGTCCGGGACCCGATGGATTTAACTTCACATTCTGGAGAGCGGCGTGGCACGTGGTTAAAGAGCATTTACTCCAGGTTTTGAAGGAATTTCACGAAAACGGGAAAATTCCGAAAGGAGGTAACGCCTCTTTTATTGTTCTGATTCCGAAGAAAGAAGGGGCTGGGTCGCTCGATGATTTTCGACCAATTTCTCTTATCACCAGCTTGTTCAAAATTGTGGCTAAAATCTTGGCAGAGAGATTGAAGAGGGTTATGGGGTCGATCATTTCCGATAATCAAAGTGCGTTTGTCAAGGGCCGCTTCATCCTAGATGGGGTGGTTATCCTGAATGAAGCTATTTTTGAGGCAAAAAAGAAGAGATTGAGTCGTATTTTCTTCAAGATTGACTTCGCAAAAGCATACGATTCTGTGCAATGGGATTTCTTGGATATGCTTCTCGATCGACTTAACTTTGACGGAGTTTGGAGGAAGTGGATTAAAGGGTGTCTGGAATCTGGAACGGCAAGTGTATTGGTGAACGGGTCATCGACGGGAGACTTCAAAATGGAGAGAGGTTTGAGACAGGGTGACCCGTTGTCACCTTTCCTTTTCCTTATTGTGGCGGAAGGGCTCAACGAGTTCATTGAAAGAGCAGCTGAGAGGCAGTTCCTAGTTCCGGCGAAGATTGGCAAGGATAAAGTGCCAATTTCACATCTGCAGTACGCGGACGATACTATCTTCTTGTTGGAGGCAGATGACAAGAATATGGAGAGCGTAAAGAAACTCCTGATTCTCTTCCAGTTCGTCTCTGGTTTAGCTGTAAATTTCGACAAAAGCTATCTTCTGACAGTGGGAGTGGATGAGGCAGTTGAGAGGAGATGGGCATCGCTACTCATGTGCAAGATCGGATCCTTTCCGTGCAAATACTTGGGTACTAAAGTGGGGGGGCGCAGCAATGGTGTTGGAGATTGGAAGTTTTTGGTTGATAAAGTCTCAAACAAAGTGGCAAGTTGGAAGAAAAGACATCTTTCGCTGGCAGGGCGAATTACTCTTGTCAAATCGGTGTTGCAATCCATCCCGGTCTATCAATTATCCCTCGCTTTCATTCCTAAAGCGGTGATTAAGGAACTTAATTCACTGTTCTCCAAATTTCTGTGGGGAGGAGGTACACAGACGGGGGGTATCACCTGGTTTAAGTGGAATACCTTGTGCCTTAATAAGGATTCAGGAGGTCTGGGGTTTCGGAATATAGATTGGTTTAATCAGGTGCTGTTAAGTAAGTGGCTCTGGAGGTTTTTAGGGGAGGGGAAAGCTCTGTGGGTAAGGGTGATTAAATCGATTTATGGGGAGCTAGTGTGGGGGGAAGGGGGTGAATGTTCGGTGGCGGGAAGAGGTGGACAGAAAGGGTGGTGGCAGAAAATTGTGGATAAGGAAGGAGGAAGGAGAGATCGGTGGTTCATCAATAATTTGAGGCGAAGAATTGGGGATGGGCTGGAGACAAGCTTCTGGGAGGATGTGTGGGCGGTTGACAAACCCCTTAAGTTTGTGTTTCCGAGATTGTATAATTTGAGTCTGAACAAGAAAAGGCTGGTTGGTGAAAGCGGGTGTTGGGAGGGAGGGTCGTGGGTGTGGAGGGTGGAGTGGAGGAGGAAGTTAAGGGAGAGGGAGAAAGGGTTTGCGGAGGATCTCCGGTTGGTGATTGCTGATTTTGCTCCTTGTGTAGATGTAACAGACGAATGGAATTGGAAGGCGACATCAGATGGATGCTTCACAATCAAGTCGGCATATGAAATTGTGGCAAAAACAAGACAGGAGCAACAAGTTTTACCTTTAGAGATGGCAAAGGTTTGGAAGGCCCCAACACCAAATAAAGCCAAGGTGACGGCATGGAGATGTCTTAGAAACAGATTGGCAACATGCGATAATCTGAGTAGAAGAAATGTCCAGATCAGCGTGGAGGAGAGATGGTGCAATGCATGTGTTTCTAATGAGGAAACGACGGAACACCTGTTCCTACATTGCCCGAAAGCAGCGGCGGTGTGGGAACAGATCTTTCAATGGCTTGACATCAAAACGGCAAATCCGAGAGGTATATTTCAACACTTCATTTCTTTCATTGCGGCTGGAAAAAAGAAGAGAGAAAGAAGATTGCTTAAAGCTTTGTGGGCTGGAACAGTGTGGTTGCTCTGGGAAAGCAGGAATGGTAGTCGTTTTCAGGACAAGGCTTGGGATATTGATAGACTTGTATTACAGATTAAGGGGAGACTTTGGAGTTGGAACGAGGCCTACAAAATCGTGGAGTTAGGAATTCCTTTTACTTCTTGGTGTTCCAAAGACTTCAAACTTGTTTTCTTGTTTTGATTGGCATTCCTGATGCCTTGATACATTTTCTTTCAATAAAAGTTTTACTTTACTGAACAAAAAAAAAAAAAAAAAAAACTAATTGACAAGCTACATTTGAAACCATGATGGTTTAACAAACCAAAAAAAATGGAAGTTGCATCATATTTGAATAATACTCAAATAAATAAATAGAAAGAATCATCAAGAAATTATTCAGAATAGGAATTTGGATTTAACATTATAAATTTCCAAGGTTTAACCCAATTCAAATAGCAGTTGAGATAATCTGTTTACCTTAGATTTTTGTTTTTGTTTCTATAATTGTTCTAATATTCTTCATATTAATATTTTCTCTCATTAAAATATTAGGAATACATTAATAAGGTAGAAAATACATCTGTTCATAACTACTTTTAGGATGAGAATATTTATAAGCATTTATTCCAGATCCAGGGCTGCCAAACTACAATTTACCAAGTGTCAAACGCAAAATTTAAATAGAACCTAAATAATAAATTCTAATAAGGTCAAATCTGAAACTTAAATAAAATTAGGCAGTTCCTATGCTACAATAGAGGTTTTTGCTGCATGCTTCTCTAACCCTATTTCAAAATGATCAGATCACCACAATACTCTTTTAATTCACCAAAATTTCCCCTAAATCAGTAAAAGATTCACCCCATAATTCTAGTCACTGGCATCCTTCCTTTTGACACTGATTGAACTTGAAAGAGATCACCTGAGTAGTCTTCCAAACTTAAAATTTGTCCTTGAAATTCGTGGAGCAACTGCTAACTAGAAGAACAGAGCTCGTAGCATGGAGCGGAGAGGAGTGCTGCTATCGATCTCAAGTCAATGACAACGCTGACAAATCTGTTGTATTCCACCTGAGGAAGAAGGATCACTCCACTGCAGTTCCGACTTTACAGTTCCTAACAGCAGAGGCTGACATGATCAGCAATATAAGTACATAGTAAAGGAGTGAATATTCAGAGGAGGGAACTCAAATAATTCAATGAAGTCCGGATATACTAAATCATCTAGATTTCAACATTAGATGGTCAGACATGAAAGACATAAAAAATTCAGAATAGACAGAAGTGTTACTAACTTACTATGGCTCCAATCGTGGAAGCATCTTTAGTTTCAAAGGACTAGCATGTGCAATAAGTGAACTCTAACCTTATTTCGAGGGGTATATTCACCAACATTTGGAATTTAGATTAATTGACTAAATTATACAGAGAAACACAGAAGAAACTTATACTGCATTATAAGACAGGAATGCATGTTTATCAAAACTAATATTCTCATAGCATCATGCTTAAACAAGCAATCTGAAAGATATGTTACTCACTCAAGAGCTGAATGAAGCAAAAAACAGTTTCTATTCGAGCTATGTTTTTCCCCCAAAAGTGATCTGAACACATGGAGTACTTATCTAAACAAGCAATTGGGAAGCTGCACAAGGCAGTTTTAATCAGAATATATTTGTGATGCGAGAGAGTTATGTTACCCTCATAACCAGGATTTAGGCAGTTGCTTTCTCCGGTTTCTGCATAGTCTGAGAATTCTCTCGCCTATTTCTGCAGAAAAGAAGATGAGCTGAGAATCTGTTTGCTGAAATGGTTTAGCATATCGATCAGAATGCCCAATCCATGCCACCAGTCTGTATTTCCAAATCAAAAGTAATCTCAAGTATCCAATATTCAATCCATCCCTAGAACCTTCCAGATGAACATTGCAGCCAGCGAATAGAAAAACTAAGCACATTTGAGTTAGTTTTTGAACAAGAGTTTCATCTTGATCACCTAGGCATTTACACACATAGAATTGGCTATACTTTATCATACCAAACAATTCAAGTAACTTACTTTCCACATAACTTAATGCTTGACTAGATTGGCTATACACCATACCAAACAATTTGAAAGACTTACTGTTCACGTAATTTGATGATTGACATTGGCCTCTGATAACCATCTTCCTTCTCTTGTGCCTTCAATGTTTGTGCACCCCCATCTTGCTTTTGTTGCGACTTTGATTTTAGTGCACCTCTTGATTCTGGTTTCCAGCATGCCCTGAGAAGTGACTCACCCAACAACTCAGCAATATCTGTAGCCATCGACTCGGCCTTCTTAATATATGGAAATTGTTCCTCTTCAAAGTGATTAGACAACCATAAATACATTGACACCACTTGGTGCCTAGTCTCAAGGTCCAAAAGCTCTGCATCATTACGAGCAGCACATTTGGGCATGCCCATAGCTATATTGACCGGAAGCGCCTGAGCGTATGAATGAGCAAACTTCATCAGATGGTACATTGCTTTAGGATCCCTGATGTTCACCGGGGCAAAGCAAAAATAGAATCGGTCTCCCAGTGATAAACCCTGAATCCTCTCCAGCATATTAGCTATTTTCCTTATATGCAGATTCTGGGCCAGAAAATAACACCCATCAAGGCGGCAGTTCTCACTAAATTTCTCAAGGAGCTTGGGAAATTTCAGATCAGGAAGTTGTGCTGCAAATAGCTCAACTTGCTCGAAGAAGGGATAAAGGCCAACTCGTTTAACCTCATCAAAAGGCTTCTGCAAGCACTCAATCAAGTATTCCAAATCTTCTAGATGAAGGGTAGTGGTCAGTCCATCAGGATACCGACTGCCTCTCCGACCAGCTCTTCCAGCAATCTGTTTCACCTGTGATGCTGGAACTGGGACCATTTTATCACCATTGTACTTACAGAGGTTATAAAAGACAACCCTTCGGATATTTAAATTTAACCCCATGCCCACTGCATCACTTGCTACCAAGACGTCAAATTCATTATCTTGCTCATTAAACAGAGAAGCTTGGTGGCGACGAGTCTCTGGTGGCAAGGCACCATAGATTACACAACAACGGTGTTTTGTATACTTCTCAATTGCTAATTTAACCTCAAATATTTCTTTCCTCGAGAATGCAACAATACAGTCTCCTGACCTCACATTTTTCAAATCTCCTTCGAGGGTCTTTGCCTCAACCACAAGAGGCTTAAATCTCTCATAGCGCTGTTCCACAAGTTCATCTCCAGTATCTGAACAAATCTTCCGAACCACATCCAGAACACTAGGATCGCCACATAAATGGACCTCGTCAGCCTTCAGGCCAAGCAATGCTCTAGTCCAAGCATAACCTCGGCAAGGATCAGCTATCATCTGAATCTCATCAATAACAGCCACTTCATATAGCTCGTCTGTTGATACCATCTCAACAGTGCAAGCAACATGATTCGAGAAAGGAAATTCCTTCTTCTCCTGTCCCGTGACTAGACTACAATAAACCCCTGATGCATTCACCCTATCAAAAACCTCCATGGCTAACAACCTAAGAGGACTACAATACACACCTTTCTTTGCCTCCATAAACCTTTGCAGTGCATTATATGTTTTGCCACTGTTAGTCGGACCACAGTGATAAATAATCTTCCGCTTCATTGCCCTAGCAAAGGGGAACCAAGTGTGCGGCCGAGTCATGTCTGCAGACTCCACCATTCCCCTAAACCTCTTAATTTCATCAGGAAACTCTTCCATGCAAAACTCAACGAAAATTGGGAACAAAAACCTATCAGCTTGATCACCAGGGCCGAGGGATACCAAGTACTTAACTAAATCATTGCTACATTTCTTCTTGAAAAAACTGCCAAACTTTCTCCCAGCAAGGGGGAAAAATGAGGCACCAATATAAACGGCTAGAGCCTGATTCGAAGCCCAACCGGACTGACAAAAACACCTACAAATCTCACTCACAGTATCCCAATCACTGCGGGACTGCATCTTAGAATCTGGGGCTTCTTTAAGCTCTTTATATATTTCCAAGGGATCCCTAAGCGCTATCTCGACAAAATTTGTCTTCTTTTCCTCCAAGCTCACGCATTCATTTTCAGACTCAAACATTCTTTCTTCTTCATCAATATCATTCGCTTCGACTTGATTTTCAACAATTTTAGATGAATCAAGGGTAAGCTTCTCATTTTCTGACAAGGAGCAAAAGCAATGTCCACGAAAATAGGGGAAAACACCAAACTTCGTGAATTCAATGAGCTCGCGCTGCGGCAGCTGTAAATGGTTAGGAATTTGCAGCGCAGCAACACTATGAACTAGGGCAGGGCGAGAATGATGGACGAAACGACCTGAAACTGAATTCCTCACCGCATACAAATTCCTAGTCTTGCAGGAATAAAGAGAAAGGAGGCGTTTCGCCGTACCTCTTGCCATTGATTAACCGATTCACGAAAATCAAAACGCCCAAAATTTAAATTCTAGTGCGATGAAAGGTAAGAATAAAGTAACCTAAAGCACATATTCGTCGGCAAGGGAAGGGAATTCCTCAACTTCGAACGCGATTCAAGCAGGCTCCGGCCGGCGGAGTTGAGGCAGTTGGCGGTGGTGGAAAGGTTTGAGCCGAGCTATTCTCACGGAAGATATGAGCAACAAAAAGTTATAAATTGCCAAAAAATTAAAAATGATGTGAGAGAAGATCGATTGTTAATTTGGGAATGCGTGCGACGCAGAAAAATGGATGGCAACTGTTTTCATCTTACTAAAACCCTAAACCTTCGACAAGTAGATATTGAAATGAAATTTATCTTCATATCAATTATTGATTGTAAAATTTTTATTGAAAAATGATGAATAAGAAAATATGAAAAAGTATTTGTATCATTTTTTTTAATTATATATTTATTAGAGATGAAAAAAATAAAAAAATATTAAAAAATATTTCACATTCCTACTTTAGGATAATATTATCTAATATTGGAGAAAAAATGAGTGAAAAAGATTGTCCGATATAATATTCCACCATGTCCTAATTTTTTTTTCCATCATAGTAAATATGTGAAAATAATGAAAAATTGATTAAATATATTTTTTCTCTCTTCTTTTATCAAAGTAAACAGACCCTAAGAATATATGATTTCAAGTTTGTTATTATTATTAGTTGGAATTGGAATTCCGATCGTTCTTTATATTTTTTGTAATTTGAGTGTTATTTAACGCATCTTGTTTTTTCTCTGAAAAATTTTAGTTTCGATAATTACTTCCTCTGTCCCTCAAATATCTTTCTCTCTTTTCATTTTGCTCTGTCCCAAAAACATCTTATTAACTTACTTTTGGAAATAATTGCACTCACTATACTCTTACAAAACATCTTCTTCTCTTTTCATTTTGGTCCGTCCCCAAAATATCTTCTTAACTTACTTTTGGAAATAATTGCATTACTATTACTCTTACAATTTTCACTTTTTGTGGGACTCATTCTCCATTTATCAAATACTCAACTAATTTTTATTAAAATTCATGTTACCCTCTCTTAGGAAAATATTTGAGGGATGAAAGGAGTAATATATATTCAAATAGAGAAAATATCCACTTAAAATGATCAAATGCTATTAAAATAAATGAGAATAAATCTCGAATGCCAGATATTTAAATTTAAATTTAAATTTTATGATTGATATTTATTTAAATTTATTATGTGAAATGATAATAGTAAATAGGCTAATATCAATCTACAAACTTAAATTTGAATTCAGGAGAGTGCCGAGAATTTCAATAGATTATTTAAATTAGGGTAAATTGCATGTTAGGGTAAATTGCATGAAAATACCTGACATTATTTCAAATATGGTTTTTTAACAAATGTTTTAATTGAAGCAAAAAATATAACGATTTTTTAATTAATTGCAATGTCGATCCGGAGACATTTTTCGACTAAATTAAATCAGATTTGGCAACCGGACCACCAACGTGGAAGCCGGAATGCCAACATGGCATCAGAAATGTCAAATCACACTGACACACACACACTCTTCACTCCCTCTCTCACACACACTCCTCTCCGGCCGAATTGTAACACCCTAATCTAATTAAAGTGTTAACTTTAAATTTTTAAATAAATATTTAATGCGGAAGTCTATATATATATATATATATATATATATATATATATATATATATTTAAATAATGTAAACCTTGAAATGATATAAACCTTTAAAACACTTTTAAATAAATTTTTAAAATACTTTTTAAAACAACTTTAAAGATTTCAACTTTTAAATAATATACTCAAATACTAACTTTGATTTAAAGCCAACAATCAACACATTTGTCCCAAATCATGACATAAATAAGCCATGAAGATATTTAACTATTAATTCAATCATAATTTGAAATTAATTTAAAACACAAAACTTTACTAAGTAAAGCATTAGATGCTTAGATGTCATTGCAATTGAAGTCAACTATTTGCAAAATGGCTTGATGTGCTCATTCGACTCTCCACGCGTCTCGAACAGCAATAACCTAAAATGTTAAATGTGGGATGAGCATACAGAGTATACTCAATGTGGGAATATGCAATAATTGTCCAAGTTAATAAAACGGTAACACATACGATATTAACATTCATAACATTTACTTGCACGGTGGCATACAAATGACCTTTTCGTCCTGGACCCATTCAGCGGGCCCCTGGTCATTTAATATATGGTTGCAACCTTAACTTTTACATTTAAATCGCATTTTGGCATACCAAGGACCTTTCCGTCCTAGACCCATTCAACGGGCCCCTAGCGATATATATAATTTAACTCACATATGATAAATACATAATATTAAAATGGATTAAAATTAATAACATGTATTAAATAAATCTCACACTTGAAACTTGAACTTGATAACTGACTTGAGTAATGTAATGAAAGTTCTGTCCTAGTCGCGCCGCACCTAGTCATATAAATTCAATAATAAAATATAAGGGCCTAAAAATGAACTTAAAAATAATTTAAATCTTATAAATTTATTCTTGTAAGACCATTAAAATTTGTTGGTCTAATAAATTTCAAAAGATCTTTAAAATCATTCCTTGTTTACATAAAATAATTTGAAACCATAAAATGATAATTTCATTTTATATATGTATATATATAAAAACTTCAAATAATCGTGAGCCAGTTAATGTAATGAAATAAATGGGACTTCTTATTTAGGATATTAATTAAATCAAAAGCCTATTTCAATTAATCAATTTTATTCATAAGCCCAAATTAGAGCCCCAAAAGTGACTAATAAATCAACCCCAAATTTCAATCTCTCTCTCTTAAAAGTTAACACACCCTCACTTCTTCTTCTCCTTCTTCTCCCCCTTTCTCTCTCAACCTCTCGCCCTCCTCCTCTCCCTCTCTGATTCCAACGCCGTCGCCACCTCCGGCGAATCCTCTGCCGGCGTCTCGTCCCTCGCCTCTCGCCTCTCGCCTCCTCACTATCTCTCTTTCACAGAACACGCACACCAATACATGTCCAAACCCTTCTCTCTCTCTTCCTCCTCTAACCTACACCGCCTGCCACCGCAATCGCCGCCGCTACGCCTGCCATCTCCTGCTCCAGCCCGGCGTTGCCCCTCATCTTCTCTCTCCCTTGTTTCCACGGCCGAGCAGCGCCAGGAACGGCGCCGCTCACAGCTTCCCTGCCACTGCCGCCGCCCCCTGTTCCCCATTCGCCGGCCGCCGTGGCGCAGGCAGCGCCCGACGGTGCCGTCCTGCCGCCTCTCTCGCTTCATCGGCTGTCCAGCATCCCTTCACCCAATTTTCCCTCAAAACCCTCTATCTCATTCTAGTCTTCTAATTTCTTTGAAGTGATGAAGGAAAAATTCAGTATTTGCTCATGCATTATAGAAAACATTAGAGAAAGAATATTTACTTACAAGGTTTTGATGTATGGCTGAATTTGGTTCTGGGGTAGAGGTTGCTCAAGAAGATGGTTGTTTTGCTGTACAAAAGAAGATTATTGAAATGGAGTTTTGAAGTTTTTACAAAAATAATGGGATTTACCGTGTGAAATTCTGGAGAGAAAGGGAACCGATTGAAAGTGCTGAGAATGAGCTTGTATTTGTTGAGTAAATTTACAGAGGGCAGATCCATAGAATTTTGTCTGAGGAGAGGAGAGGATGAAATGCTAGACAGAAATTGTTTTGGAAAAGTGATTTGGAGGAGCTTGAGAAAGAAACTATATATATGATGAATTCTGTACTGATGATATGATGATACAGATTATGTGACGTATTATTCGTTCTTAAAAAAATGAAAGTCAACTCTGAAGTTGTTAAGTGATGTTTGGGCCTATGGTAAATGGGCTTTTAAAATATAAAATCTCTATCATTAAATCAATAAAAAGTTTATATATAGCCCAACATAAAAGTACACCACAAATAATTTATTTAGGCCCAATTTAAATCCTTTGAGAATATAAATTTCTATAATTATGGATAAAATCTATAGTTCAAAGTCTTATATCTAACTAGGGGCGCAACTAGACAGTTCGTGAGCTTAATATAAAATAAAATTTTCAATGACTTTACAATTTAAATGCTTCAAAAATAACTGAAATCTAAAATAATTTAAAATAAAAAAGTTTAGATAAATAATTTGGTTTCGGGCTGTCACACAAACACCTTCTGTGGCTCCGGCTTCGACTTCTGCTTCGCGACCCTGCCGGCACGCTCCGTTGCTGCTTCCACACCGACGCATAGTTCTCGGAGCCGCCGGAGGCGGTCGGCGTCTGGAGCGGTGCCGCGGCCTCCGGCTTCGCAAAGAGCGAATCGACCATTTCAGTGAAGAAAGCGTCGCAGTCGGACGACGTCGTCAAGATCGATTTCTACAAAGCCTTTGTGTTAGGTGGGTGTGGGTGTGGGTGTGGGTGGGGGTGGGGAAGGGGGAGGGTGACGTGTTAGGATTATTTAATTTTTGCCACGTCAGAAAAGCCTAGTAAACCCTAATTTAATTTGATTATTATTATATTTTTTAAAATTATATGGTACGTGCAACGGACGTGCATCCCTTAAACGCCTTCGAGTCGGGCTCGTGAAATTGAGCTGCCTTCAAACCCTAGGGAGCGATAGCGGGGCAGGGCTCGTTAAATGGGACTCAATTCCCTCAGTCGGTGCTCTAAAAACTAAAATTAATTTTTTATTTTATAAAATATTCATATCTTGATTCATCTAATTCACCCGCCCCCCTAAAGGACATATATGTATATATCGAGAATAACATATATATATATATATATATATATATATATATATATATGATAAATTCTGAAAATCATTTCATGAGATGCAATCTAGTCATCCTTATCAAGTATCATCATATCTCATATTTTATGATGCTATTCACAGACCACACTTAAATTGTAAGACGAGGTATGTTTGGTTGCTTTTTTCGCATCACACGTCATTAAAAAGAAATGAAGGAACAATAAGAAACCTAAGATTTTTGAATTATTGTGCACTTTGATCACCAATATTAAACTTTTGCATTAAATGCCATGCAAATTAATCTTTTACTTTTAGCACTTCTCGTGCATTTAAAACGACTT
>NC_080387.1:36530730-36557536 GCF_028751815.1 Salvia miltiorrhiza
AGGACTTAATTATAACTAATTAATTGAACCTTAATTATGGTATAAATTAGTACAAAACCCTAAATCTACACATTTCAGCCGTCTCCCTCATTTCTCTCCACTCCCAACCCGCCGCCCATCTCCCCCTTCTCGGCGGAGTCGCCGCCGGCGACCCACGACCACCGCCGAGCACCCTTCGCCCCTCCGACCACCGAACACCCCTCGCCCCTCCGGTGAGACTCTGATCGCTCGCGCACACACTGACGGGGGCAGAGGGGCGAGCCCTAGCCCCGCCGAACAGCAGCGGCTCCGGTCTCCGGTCTCCTTCCCCCAAAAACCAAGATCCGCCAAACCACCACCCTCAATTTCTAGGTTCAATTTGAGAGAGGAAGATAGTGGTGGATATGGTTCTGGGGAGGCGGAGGCGGAGACGTCGCTCAAGATACGTGCGGGTCTGAAACCGCCGCACATCCTATTCTCTTCTTCTTCTCCGGCCGCCGCAGCAGTGAGGCCACCACCCTCCTTCTGAAACCCTTCATCTCCGCCACCATTCTCATGGTTCAAATTTTGGAATCGGGGAGAACAAAATTTCTAGCTTTGTTGTTTCGATTTCTGGATTCAATTTCTTGTTGTGTTGTTTCGATTTTCATGATTCGATTTTTCTGTTGTGTTGTTTCGATTTCTGGATTCGATTTTCATGGTTCAAATTTCTAGATTCGATTCGGTTTTCATGGTTCAAATTTGGGAATAGGAATGTGAGGAATGAGAATGGCAGATTTCAATTTTGCTCTTGCTGTTTCGACGGTGGTCGGCGGTCGTGGTCGCCGGCGATTCCGCCGGAGGAGAAAAGATAGTAAAATGAGTTTACAACAATGGTGGAACTAAGAGAGAAAAAGAAGAATTAAACAAGTTTAATTAGATGTGGGCCACAATACTTTAGCACCTAAACTATCTCTCCTTAATCTCCGTGCCCAAATGAAGTGTGTCTTCATTATTGGGACGGAGGGTGTAGTAAGTTATCCGTCGAATTTCGACGGGAATTTATTAAAACATAAATTTTTGTAATCATTCCATACATTTTTTATTTCGTGAATTTCTTTTCACTAAAATAGAACATTTAATGAAATTATTTTACAGTAAAAGGATGCAATATTTATTTGAAATCGACCTAAATTAAATGTCTTATGAAATTTATATGTAAGCATAATTTCGATCCAAAAAATATTACTAAAAGAGAAATTGCAACAATTATTTGAAACGTATCAATATTATATGTTTGTAACTGAAACCAGTAACTGAAAAAATAAGAAAAAAAATTAGATTAAATAATATCATTAATGACTTAAATTTTCAAAGATTGAATAAATTATTAAATTTGCAATTACCTCATAATCTATCGAAAATTTCATCGTACACCACGTTAGTTGTTGCGTCTTGTGTATGACTGATAAACACTCATTTTGCATTGTTTTTAGGAGTGTTTAAGAGTTCAAAGTGCTAGAATTATGCTTGGTTGTGATATCTTTTGTTTAAGTTTCATATTCTTTTGTGATATTACTTTTGGGTATGGTTTTGGTTATTTTGTTTTAGGTTTGAGTGTTTTGAAAGCTACATATGGATGTTGAAGATCCAAATATCAAGTTACAAGTGTTTCGGATGCGAAAATCGACGAAACGAGCTTGAAGAGCTCGAGAAAAGGAAGAAACGGAGCTGCCGGCGATCAACCGGCGACCCAGCCGGCGACGGCTGATGGAGGAATTTAATGAAGCAGCCGGCGACCCAGCCGGCGACCGCCGCTCAGCCCGTCGAGAAATCGGCGTGGCTGGCGATCGGGCGGCGCCCGCCGCGTGAAGAGCAATTTTTGTGAAGAAACCGGCGATCGCCGGGTACCCGCCGTGCGACCGCCGCAAGTCCGGGTTTTCACATTTTTATTCGTTTTTTCAAAGTCTTTTCGAGCTCAAACTCTGTAGTTTACCCTGGTACTATATATAGGTCTTCCTTGCACCTATTCAGGGTCCCAGACTTTATTTTTCAGTTTCTAGCTTTCAGAATTTTATTGCTTTCTAGTTTTCAAGGCTTGGATCAAGACTGAAGATTCAAGCCGCTACAATCGTTTTCATTCGGTTTTTATACAATTTAGTTTTTATAATTACATTCTTCTTAATTATGTTTATGTTTTATTTCAGCATGTCTGGCTAGTTCCCTTTAGCTGATTCTAGGGTTTGTAAATAGTTGATTGAATTTATGTGATTTATTTGTTAATACCTTTGTGCCTTCCAGTTTATGATTCATAATTCATGGTGCTTAATTTCTTGTGAATTATCTGATCAATAGTTTGCATGTTTAGCTATTCGGTTTGAGACCTAGCGGAGATAACTGTTTAGCGGATTCAGGAATGTATGATATGATTTTAACCTTGAGACCTAGCGGAGATAGGTGGATCATAGGGAGCTATTCTTAGGAGCTATTGGGAGTTAGTAGATTTTCTTGAGACCTAACGGAGATAGATAATTTACTAATCTACGATCGTTGCTGCTCTAGCGAGAGTGATTGATTAATTAAGTGATCTCTCATCATAACTGGATTAAACTGGTACATAGGATTAATAGATTTATTATGTGGATTTAGTTAATGAATTTACTACCCTAGGATCAGTTGTCTTTATTATTTGATTTTTACTACGATCTTTTAATTATTGTTATTTGAGTTTTAGTTTAAGTTTATTAAATCTCCTTCATAATCGTTTCACTTGCATACTGTGAGAGTCTATTTAGGAAGTAGATAGAGTGATTTCGTTTTACAGTCTCTGTGGATACGATACTCTGCTTGCTATTTGCGTACTACAATTACACTGTTTAGTTGCAGTTATTGTTGCTATAAAAATAGTGATCAACTTTTTGGCCCCGTTGCAGGGGACTGTTTAGATTTTGCTTTAATATTTCCAATAGGACTTTATAGTACTGCAAGTTTTTTTTGTTTTTATTTTTCTTTTCTAACTTTTATAATTTGTTTTTCTGTAGGTTGCGTATGAACACTAGATCTCAAGGAAATCCTCTTTTTGAGTTTGACCCTGAAATCGACAAGACTTTGCGCAATCTTAAGAAGCAACAGAATCAAGTTGAGACAGAAACGATGGCTACTCCAGAGCAAATCCAAATTCGAGCTCTGCAAGAGCAGTTGAAGAAGTTGCTTGATGCACAGGAGACGAGAGAGGCTCAGAAACAACCAGCCATCAATGAAGCGTTCATACCACAGTATGTGTACCAGGAGCCCCCACGAGTGAACGTTAACAACTTTGAGCTGAAAACGGGTTTGATCACGATGGTCTAACAGAGCCAATATGGTGGACAAGCGATTGAAGACCCTAATGCGCATCTGGCGCATTTCCTGGAGCTGTGTAGCACGGTAAAGATGAATGGTGTCCCTGATGACATTATCCGTCTTCGTCTTTTTCCTTTCTCACTGCGGGATAAGGCGAAGTCGTGGTATCATACGCTACAGCTGGGAAATAATATCGTGTGGGAAGATTTAGCTCATGCGTTCCTACGCAAGTTTCATCCGCCTGGCCTTACGCTGAAATTGAAGATGGACATCGTGCAGTTTCAACAGTACGATGGAGAAAAGCTAGCGGAAACCTGGGAGCGATATCAGGAGAAGCTCAGAAAGTGCCCAGGCCATGGATTCGATGAGGGCACGCTTGTGATAATGTTCTACAATGCTTGTGGGGAGTGTACTAGGATGCACATGGATACAGCTGCAGGTGGCTCTCTACTCCAGAAAAGTAGTTCTGATGCATGGAACATTATTAACAGTATGGCTTTCACGAGCTACCAATGGCCATCTGAGCGAATACAATTGAAGAAGGTTGCAGCTGCTTCCAATTCTGATCCTATTGCAGCAATGGTTACTCAACAAGCAGCGATGGCTACACAACAGACAGCAATGGCTACACAGCTGGCAGAGTTGACTACAAAACTTGGTGAGTTGAATGTTGGACGTCCTGAGCAAGCTGTGATAGATCCGTCAGTCATGGAAGATGTCAATTATGTGAATGGCAGAAATTATGGGAATTTCCAGCGAGGACAGCCAGGAATGTATGGCAGAAGTCAACAATTTCAGCAGGGTCAGCAGCAGTTCCAGCCAGGAGCACGCCCGCATCCTAACCTTTCTTACGGCAATCCGAATAATGCTTTGCAACCTCCACCTGGATTTTCTGTGTCTAGCGGAGGAGTTATAAATGAGCCGAAGAAGGTATCAATGGAGGATATGAAGCAGCAGATGTTAATGAAGATGACTGGGATGGAGACAACTGTTAGTTCAAGGATGACTAATTTGGAGTCTCAAGTGGGAAATATTGGGAATAATTTTTCATCACTATCCAAACAAGTGCAGATTTTGGAGACTCAAGTTGGTCAGATTGCCAACCAAGCAGCTGCACAACACACACCAGGAAAATTTCCCAGCAACACTGAAATTAATCCCAAAAATCAGTGTAATGCGATCCATCTTCGAAGTGGGACTGAGTACCAGAATTTTCCAGAGCTGCAGAATGACAAGGGAAAAAGCAAAGTAGTGGAGGACGATGATGATGACTTGGAGGAGCTTGCAGCGAATCAGCCGCCTACCCCTAAGAAGGATTCGAGCTCTTCTGCTGTGAAGGAGCCCAATCCTACTCCTACATTTCCCAGGCCAGAGTACAAGCCTGTAGCGCCTTTTCCGAATAGCCTGACAAAGCCGAAGATGGATAAGAAGTTAGCCAAGTTCATGGAGATGTTTTCAAAGCTTCACATCAACATTCCTTTACTTGATGCTTTGAGAGATATGCCAGGCTATGCCAAGTTTCTCAAGGACGCAGTCTCCAACAAGAAGAAGTTGGGGAAATATGAGACGATAAATCTTTCCGAGGAATGCAGTGCTGTGCTACAAAGAAAGCTACCTTTGAAGCAAAAGGATCCTGGCAGTTTTACTATAGCTTGTGTGATTGGAGGGCAGAATTTCTCCCGCGTTCTTTGTGATTTAGGGGCAAGCATCAATTTGATGCCTCTCTCTATTTTCAACCGGTTGGAGATTGGAGAAATCAAGCCTACATCTATTGCTTTGCAGATGGCAGATCGTTCTCTTACTTATCCCAAAGGAGTTGTGGAGGATGTCCTAGTGCAGGTGGAGCGATTTATTTTTCCTGCAGATTTCGTAGTGTTGGACATGCCGGAGGACAAAAATACTCCATTGATCTTGGGGCGTCCGTTTCTAGCTACGGGCCGTGCATTGATAGACGTGCAAGAGGGAGATCTTACTTTCCGTGTCAATGATGAGAAGATGACGTTGTCTATCTATGATGCGATGAAGAAGCCAGCTGAGCCTCAAGTTGAGGATTGCAATTTAATTGATACTCTGGTGGACTTTCCTGCAGCTGTAGAGGATCCTTTGGAGGAGTGCATCACACAGTCCTTATATCCTTATTCCGATCTTGATGAGGCGTGTGATGAGATCTTAGATTATATTGCAGAGCTGGAGGCCGTGGAGAGCCATCCCATCGATCCTGTGCCTTACATGGATATTAACAAACCTGTTGATGGGGGAAGCAAGTCCACAGAAAAGGGAGCTGATTTTCCTGCGCCAGCTGCAGCTGCAGCTGCACCCAAACTTGAGCTGAAGCCACTTCCTGAGCACTTGAGGTACCAATTTTTGGGTCAGAATGAAACGTTTCCTGTTATTGTGTCTGCTTATTTATCTCCGTTGGAGTTGGAGAAGTTGATGCGAGTTTTGAGGAAATACAAGTCTGCTATAGGATGGTCTATTTCCGACATCAAAGGAATTAGTCCTTCTATTTGCATGCATCGTATTTTATTGGAGCAGGAATACAAACCTAAGGTGCAGCCGCAGCGACGTTTGAATCCGGCGATGCAAGAAGTTGTGAGAAAGGAGGTGCTTAAGTGGTTGGATGCAGGAATCATATACGCCATCTCTGATAGTGAGTGGGTGAGCCCAACTCAAGTTGTCTCTAAGAAGGGAGGCATGACTGTGGTTAAGGATGAGAGAGATGAGCTTATAGCTACGAGGCTGGTCACAGGATGGCGCGTGTGCATTGATTATCGAGCTTTGAATGCAGCCACACGTAAGGATCATTTTCCTTTGCCATTCATTGATCAGATGCTTGACCGTTTGGCAGGATATGAGTACTACTGTTTCTTGGATGGGTACTCGGGCTACAATCAAATTATGATAGCCCCGGAGGATCAGCATAAGACCGCGTTTACTTGTCCCTATGGCGTTTTTGCTTTTAGGAGGATATCTTTTGGTCTCTGCAATGCTCCTGTCACTTTTCAACGCTGCATGATGGCGATTTTCCATGGGTTGATTGAAAATATCATGGAGGTATTTATGGACGATTTTTCTGTCTTTGGATCTTCTTTTGATAATTGCTTGGAAAATTTGTCTCAAGTATTGCAGCGTTGTGAGGAGACGTCTCTAGTGCTTAATTGGGAGAAGTGCCACTTTATGGTTCGTGAGGGTATAGTGTTGGGGCATAAAGTTTCTGCCCAAGGTTTGGAAGTAGATCGAGCCAAGATCGTAGCCATTGAGAAGTTGCCTCCTCCTACATCTGTGAAGTCTGTGCGGAGTTTTCTTGGTCATGCAGGATTTTATAGGCGCTTCATCAAAGATTTCTCCAATCTGTCCAAGCCACTTTGTGCTTTGCTAGAGAAGGATGTGAAGTTTGTCTTCACTGATGAGTGCCTCGTCTCCTTTGAGAAGTTGAAAGCTGCACTGACTTCTACGCCAGTTTTGATCACGCCGGATTGGAGTGCTCCGTTTGAGTTGATGTGCGATGCTAGCGATTGGGCCGTGGGAGCTGTGTTGGGGCAAAAGAGAGATAAGTTGTTCAAGGTTATTTACTACACTAGTAAAACCTTGGATTCTGCGCAGATGAATTACACTACCACGGAAAAGGAGCTGCTAGCTATGGTGTATGCTTTTGATAAGTTCCGTTCTTATTTGATTGGAACTCATTCAATTGTCTACACTGATCATGCCGCCATCCGCTACTTGTTCACGAAGAAGGACTCCAAGCCCCGCTTGATTCGTTGGATCTTATTGCTGCAAGAGTTTGATATGGAGATCCGAGATCGAAAGGGATGTGAGAACGTGGTAGCCGATCACTTGTCTCGTCTGGAGAATCCGATCGAGGGGGATGATCCGAAGATGGCCATCAATGAGTCTTTTCCCGATGAGCAGATTTGGGCGGTGCTATTTAAGGATCCTTGGTATGCCGTTTATAGCAACTACTTGGTTATTGGAGCTCTTCCCGAGGGGTTGTCGCACTATCAAAAGAAGAAGTTCCTCCATGATGTCAAGTTTTATTATTGGGAGGATCCTTACCTATACCGGAGGTGCGCCGATGGCTTTATTCGGCGATGTGTTAGGGAGCATGAATGGCCGAAGATCATTGAGGAGTGTCATAGCTCACCTAGTGGAGGTCACTTTGCTGCCAACCGCACTGCCATGAAGGTAAATCATAGTGGATTCTATTGGCCTTCAATTTTTGCAGATTGCCATGCTTTTGTGAAGTCGTGTGATCGTTGTCAACGCATGGGCAATATCACCAAGAAGGATGAGATGCCGCAGAATATCATTGTTGAGGTGGAGCTGTTTGATGTTTGGGGGATTGACTTCATGGGTCCTTTCCCTGCGTCCTGTGGTTTTTCCTATATTTTGCTTGCTGTGGAATATGTTTCTAGATGGGTGGAGGCGATTCCCACTGTCACCAACGATTCCAAAGTAGTCATTAAATTCTTGCAAAAGAATATTTTGACTCGGTTCGGAGCACCGAGAGCGTTGCTTAGTGATGGGGGGTCGCACTTCAACAATAAATTGCTAGCAAGCGCTTTGGCAAAGTATGGAGTAAAGCACAAGGTGACAACTCCATATCATCCTCAAGCTAATGGGCAGGCGGAATTGGCTAATCGAGAGATCAAGCAAATTTTGGAGAAAAGTGTGGCCAACAAGAAGGATTGGGCGAAGCACCTAGATGATGCTCTTTGGGCGTATCGCACTGCCTACAAAACTCCGATTGGTATGTCTCCCTATCAACTTGTCTTTGGCAAGTCATGTCATTTGCCTGTTGAGATTGAGCACAAGGCATATTGGGCGACGAGGAGAATCAATTTGGAGTTCAAGGAGGCTGGTCATACAAGGCGTGATTTGTTGACGGAGTTAGATGAATGGAGGAATGAAGCCTATGAGAGTTCCCGTATCTACAAAGAGAGAGCCAAGAAATTCCATGATTTGAACATTCGCACCAAGGAAATCAAGCCAGGAGATGAGGTACTTTTATACAATTCTAAATTGCGTTTGTTTCCTGGCAAGCTGCAATCAAGATGGACAGGGCCATATGTGGTGCATAAGAGCAATTGGAATGGGACGTATGAGTTGTTCGCTGCTGATGGCACTACTTTCACTGTCAATGGTCATCGTCTCAAACCGTATTTCAAGTCGAACGTGGATCGTGGTCTTGAAGTTGTCAAATTCAATGACCCATGAGTTTGAGGTACCGTCAAGCTATAGACGTTAATTTTAGCACTTTTTGGGAGGTAACCCAATTTTTATTGCTTTCTTTTAGCTTGTTTTTTTTTTAGTATAATAGTTCTTTTTTTTCGTTTTTCCTAGTAGTTTTTTTTATAATTTTCGTTTTTCTGTTCTTTAAAAAAAAAAAAAAGCATCGGAGGGCCGGCGACCGCCGGGCGCCCGCTGGGTTCAAGCCAAAATTTGCAAAGCAGCCGGCGACCGCCGCCCGACCGCCGCCGGGTCGCCGTGCGTGCGGCAGATTGCTTTTAAGTGGCTTTTTCTCCCCTTTTCTTCATTCTTCCACATCTTTCACTCTCTCACTCCAAAACCCACGTTTTTTACACTTTTTCTTCATCAAATTACTCCCAACTCACTTCAAATTCACCAAATTCCTTCCACACATCTCTTACCCACCTCATAATCTTCCATTCCATCCAAATACTTTGAGTGTTCTTCCACTTAATCACCCACATTCAAGTTTAGAGGTTTTTGTGTTGGGTTTGTAGATCTTCACCTATTTTTGCTAAGGATTCAAGGTAACTCACTTGTATTCTTTGTTTTTATTGTTATTCTTGCTAGTTTTACTAAGATTTTTGCTATTGTTCTAGCTTAGCTTGGTAATTTAGCTTGATTTTATGATATTGGAGTAGTTAGTGTAGTGCTTTATTTTGTGAAGTTTAGTTGTGGATTGAAGCATGCTAGTCACTTGTGGTTTACTTGTTTATCTTACTTATGATTTTTATTAATGCTAGCATGTTACTTTGTTGGAGAATTTAGCTTGATTTTGTGATTGGGAGGTAGACTTTGCTCATGATATGTTTTGCTTTGCTTATTCATATGAGTAGAGTTAGTTTGGAATTGTGAGATTTAAGGATTGAGTTGTGGATTAGGGGGATGATTTTTATTGAAAGTTTTTGCTAAGTTAGGAGCTTCATTGCTTTATCTTTGTTGGTTTGTTGGTTATAGATGGTGTTATGGAATTGATTGAAAAATTTTTGTAGGCACAATGGCACCAAAGAAGAGAAAGGGAAGCGCGGGAGCCTCGGGGTCGAGAAATGCTATATTGACACCCGATCAGCCCGAGTATCACGACGTGGTACTCATGTCAGATCTTGATCGACCAAAGTTTTCAGCATTGTGGCATCGCAAGATAGAGCCCACACGATATGCCGACCCAGTTGTGCTCCAAGAGATGGGGATTTATGGAGATGTCCAGCAGTTGTTCGCCAACATTGGGTGGAACCGTATTCTTGAAGGAGGATGGCTCACGATAGAGAGAGTTGTGCTCGAGATGATGAGCACGTTTGATGAGAGAGTGATGTCGGCGACGTATCCCGACTCGATGGCCTTCCAGCTCAACAACAATTGGGAGCATGATGTGGATATGAGCACTATTAACAGCATCTTTGAGTGCCCTACTGATTGTGCTTTCACACACCTTGCCGGCTTTAGACCGAAGGAGTTGTGGAGGGATTTGGTGCAACCTGAAGGTGGTGTATACGCGTCGGGCAATTCCAAGGCAGCTAGCATTAGAAACCCAGTATTCCGGGCAGTCCAGCGCATCATCGCCCATACTGTTCTCGCTCGTAAGGAGAACAGTAATGTTAGTCAGTTGGACCTTTACATTATCTATGATATGCTTACTAGAACCCACATCAGCCTCGCCGATATTTTGGTGCAGCAATTTTACAGAGTCGCCAAGGCCCCCAAGGGCATTATTACGATTGGAGGGATGCTCACTCCCATTGCTTTACACTTCTGTCGCGAGGTGAGAGATTGGCAGGTTATGAGGGGTGAAACCTTACTACATGCTCGCCGGATGTTTGATATGCGAGTGATTTCCCGAGTCCAGCCGCCTTTCACGTTTATTCAGAGGGATGGGGATCACTTTCCCCTGCCCAACACTGCGCTCACTACGGTCAATGGTCGTTATGACATGAACAACTGGAAGTTGGACACTCCTGCTCATCGCGCACTGGCAGGCCCAGGAAGAGGTGGCCACGGGATGCAGGCGCAACCCGAGATTGAGGTAGATGAGGAGGAACAGGCGGTGTCTCCTCCCCATGCACATCAGGGCGCTGCTGCCGGCGCAGGAGGTCACTATGATATGGCAGCTTTGACCGAGAGGATGGGTAGTTTGGATGCCCAGTTTACCGTCGTTCGTGGCGACATGATGGCTGTGAGAATGGCGCAGCAAGAGGCCGACCGACGCTAGGCGGAGTTTGAGGCGTATACACGTGAGCAGTTCGGCCGCCAGCAGCAGTTTGAGGAGTATCAGCGAGGTGAGATAGAGCGACAGATGGCTATGCAGGAGGAGCTTTTACGCGAGTACCGGCAGTTTCGTGATCCACCGACCTCCTGATTGCGTTTCTGTGAGTATGCATCACATAACCTTTATCTATTTTTCCCTCCAAATTTATTTTCGAGCATTTGCTCCTCAATAAGTTTGGGGGAGGGGGATGGAGATTGGTTATGTTTTGCATTATTTTTCATGCTTTTTCTTGCTTTTATTCGCTTAGCTTAGTCTGTTTTCGTAGCATGTTGGAGTCTGGTGTGTTCTTTACTTGCTTGTTTTGTTATGTTTTAGTTGGTTGGTGCTTTGCTGCAATGCTTTTGAGTTGGTTATTACTCCATTAGATTTTTGGTGAGGGGCTTATGATGATTTCTTTGATAAAATTTTGTAGAATTCAATCTTCTTTGACAAGTTGAGCATAATTTGAACTAATTTGCATAATTTAGGGTGATTTTGACCTTGATTTTGGGACGTTGAATAAACCTGTGAGGATTTGAGCTATAACTGTTTATCATGCACAGTTTATTCTTTGTTGTGAGTTTTGTCATTGCATGTGGTGATCTTCTAGAACTTGCCATGGTTTCTGTGTTGAGGTTGCTGTTGTGCCCAGGATTAGGAGATGATTTTAGGCCATCTTTTGTTAGCCACAATATTTTCCCAAACACTGTCCTTAATGAAAAATTTATCCTTTGTTATCCACTTTGAGCCTATTTAGCTTTTATTCTTTAGCTGGATGATAGGGGGTGATGTAGTATATGGGGATCTTTATGTGGTGAATATTCATAGTGGGTTGTGAAAAAGAAGAGATGATTTTGTGTTACTATTTACTCTTATGAGCTCTAGAAAAGTTGTGAAAAAAAAAGTGTGAAGTCGAGTGTATGTTGAGATATTTGTTTGAAAGTCGACTTTGTGTGTTGGAAAGAAGTTGAGAGCATAAAAGAGTGTTTAGTTCTGTTTTGTGATGATTAAATCCCTTGAGTTTTGTTGATTATGGTGACATAGTTGGGTGAAAGATGAAATTTATTCCATGCTTGTTTGTGAAGCTATAAGGTTGGTGTTCTTGATCTATTTGAGTCACTTAGCCTATATTTCCCTACCTTAACCAATGTCCCTACATTATAACCCAAAAATAAAGACCTATCTGATCTTAGTCTTGGCACACTTTTAGCGATGGAGATTGTAGACGATTGGCAAGCCTATGGTAAGTGATCTGCATTGCATTGAATTCGATGAGAGTATACACGTCCCATCATACACATTGAGAGTTGAGTGATACACATACATAGTGAGATTCAATTGTTTGAAATTCAAGGTTGATTTTGCTTAAGTTGTGTTTAATTGGTGAGCTTTGTGTTTACTTGTTGGAGATTTGAGAATTCTAGCTTTCTACGTTTTTCTGAGGCCTCTGTGATCCAAATTTCTGCCCATTCGTGTTTATTGAGTTTATTCTTTCCATTATTCGAGGACGAACAATGATGTAAGTTTGGGGGAGTTGAGAAACACTCATTTTGCATTGTTTTTAGGAGTGTTTAAGAGTTCAAAGTGCTAGAATTATGCTTGGTTGTGATATCTTTTGTTTAAGTTTCATATTCTTTTGTGATATTACTTTTGGGTATGGTTTTGGTTATTTTGTTTTAGGTTTGAGTGTTTTGAAAGCTACATATGGATGTTGAAGATCCAAATATCAAGTTACAAGTGTTTCGGATGCGAAAATCGACGAAACGAGCTTGAAGAGCTCGAGAAAAGGAAGAAACGGAGCTGCCGGCGATCAACCGGCGACCCAGCCGGCGCCGGCTGATGGAGGAATTTAATGAAGCAGCCGGCGACCCAGCCGGCGACCGCCGCTCAGCCCGCCGAGAAATCGGCGTGGCTGGCGATCGGGCGGCGCCCGCCGCGTGAAGAGCAATTTTTGTGAAGAAACCGGCGATCGCCGGGTACCCGCCGTGCGACCGCCGCAAGTCCGGGTTTTCACGTTTTTATTCATTTTTTCAAAGTCTTTTCGAGCTCAAACTCTGTAGTTTACCCTGGTACTATATATAGGTCTTCCTTGCACCTATTCAGGGTCCCAGACTTTATTTTTCAGTTTCTAGCTTTCAGAATTTTATTGCTTTCTAGTTTTCAAGGCTTGGATCAAGACTGAAGATTCAAGCCGCTACAATCGTTTTCATTCGGTTTTTATACAATTTAGTTTTTATAATTGCATTCTTCTTAATTATGTTTATGTTTTATTTCAGCATGTCTGGCTAGTTCCCTTTAGCTGATTCTAGGGTTTGTAAATAGTTGATTGAATTTATGTTATTTATTTGTTAATACCTTTGTGCCTTCCAGTTTATGATTCATAATTCATGGTGCTTAATTTCTTGTGAATTATCTGATCAATAGTTTGCATGTTTAGCTATTCGGTTTGAGACCTAGCGGAGATAACTGTTTAGCGGATTCAGGAATGTATGATATGATTTTAACCTTGAGACCTAGCGGAGATAGGTGGATCATAGGGAGCTATTCTTAGGAGCTATTGGGAGTTAGTAGATTTTCTTGAGACCTAACGGAGATAGATAATTTACTAATCTACGATCGTTGCTGCTCTAGCGAGAGTGATTGATTAATTAAGTGATCTCTCATCATAACTGGATTAAACTGGTACATAGGATTAATAGATTTATTATGTGGATTTAGTTAATGAATTTACTACCCTAGGATCAGTTGTCTTTATTATTTTATTTTTACTACGATCTTTTAATTATTGTTATTTGAGTTTTAGTTTAAGTTTATTAAATCTCCTTCATAATCGTTTCACTTGCATACTGTGAGAGTCTGTTTAGGAAGTAGATAGAGTGATTTCGTTTTACAGTCTCTGTGGATACGATACTCTGCTTGCTATTTGCGTACTACAATTACACTGTTTAGTTGCAGTTATTGTTGCTATAAAAATAGTGATCAACTTTTTGGCGCCGTTGCCGGGGATCAAATTGTTCGTCCTCAAGGTAACCTAACCTATAAAAATGGTGATCAAATTGTTCGTCCTCGAATAATGGAAAGAATAAACTCAATAAACACGAATGGGCAGAAATTTGGATCACAGAGGCCTCAGAAAAACGTAGAAAGCTAGAATTCTCAAATCTCCAACAAGTAAACACAAAGCTCACCAATTAAACACAACTTAAGCAAAATCAACCTTGAATTTCAAACAATTGAATCTCACTATGTATGTGTATCACTCAACTCTCAATGTGTATGATGGGACGTGTATACTCTCATCGAATTCAATGCAATGCAGATCACTTACCATAGGCTTGCCAATCGTCTACAATCTCCATCGCTAAAAGTGTGCCAAGACTAAGATCAGATAGGTCTTTATTTTTGGGTTATAATGTAGGGACATTGGTTAAGGTAGGGAAATATAGGCTAAGTGACTCAAATAGATCAAGAACACCAACCTTATAGCTTCACAAACAAGCATGGAATAAATTTCATCTTTCACCCAACTATGTCACCATAATCAACAAAACTCAAGGGATTTAATCATCACAAAACAGAACTAAACACTCTTTTATGCTCTCAACTTCTTTCCAACACACAAAGTCGACTTTCAAACAAATATCTCAACATACACTCGACTTCACACTTTTTTTTTTCACAACTTTTCTAGAGCTCATAAGAGTAAATAGTAACACAAAATCATCCCTTCTTTTTCACAACCCACTATGAATATTCACCACATAAAAATCCTCATATACTACATCACCCCCTATCATCCAGCTAAAGAATAAAAGCTAAATAGGCTCAAAGTGGATAACAAAGGATAAATTTTTCATTAAGGACAGTGTTTGGGAAAATATTGTGGCTAACAAAAGATGGCCTAAAATCATCTCCTAATCCTGGGCACAACAGCAACCTCAACACAGAAACCATGGCAAGTTCTAGAAGATCACCACATGCAATGACAAAACTCACAACAAAGAATAAACTGTGCATGATAAACAGTTATAGCTCAAATCCTCACAGGTTTATTCAACGTCCCAAAATCAAGGTCAAAATCACCCTAAATTATGCAAATTAGTTCAAATTATGCTCAACTTGTCAAAGAAGATTGAATTCTACAAAATTTTATCAAAGAAATCATCATAAGCCCCTCACCAAAAATCTAATGGAGTAATAACCAACTCAAAAGCATTGCAGCAAAGCACCAACCAACTAAAACATAACAAAACAAGCAAGTAAAGAACACACCAGACTCCAACATGCTACGAAAACAGACTAAGCTAAGCGAATAAAAGCAAGAAAAAGCATGAAAAATAATGCAAAACATAACCAATCTCCATCCCCCTCCCCCAAACTTATTGAGGAGCAAAAGCTCGAAAATAAATTTGGAGGGAAAAATAGATAAAGGTTATGTGATGCATACTCACAGAAACGCAATCAGGAGGTCGGTGGATCACGAAACCACCGGTACTCGCGTAAAAGCTCCTCCTGCATAGCCATCTGTCGCTCTATCTCACCTCGCTGATACTCCTCAAACTGCTGCTGGCGGCCGAACTGCTCACGTGCATACGCCTCAAACTCCGCCTGGCGTCGGTCGGCCTCTTGCTGCGCCATTCTCACAGCCATCATGTCGCCACGAACGACGGTAAACTGGGCATCCAAACTACCCATCCTCTCGGTCAAAGCTGCCATATCATAGTGACCTCCTACGCCGGCAGCAGCGCCCTGATGTGCATGGGGAGGAGACACCGCCTGTTCCTCCTCATCTACCTCAATCTCGGGTTGCGCCTGCATCCCGTGGCCACCTCTTCCTGGGCCTGCCAGTGCGCGATGAGCAGGAGTGTCCAACTTCCAGTTGTTCATGTCATAACGACCATTGACCGTAGTGAGCGCAGTGTTGGGCAGGGGAAAGTGATCCCCATCCCTCTGAATAAACGTGAAAGGCGGCTGGACTCGGGAAATCACTCGCATATCAAACATCCGGCGAGCATGTAGTAAGGTTTCACCCCTCATAACCTGCCAATCTCTCACCTCGCGACAGAAGTGTAAAGCAATGGGAGTGAGCATCCCTCCAATCGTAATAATGCCCTTGGGGGCCTTGGCGACTCTGTAAAATTGCTGCACCAAAATGTCGGCGAGGCTGATGTGGGTTCTAGTAAGCATAGCATAGATAATGTAAAGGTCCAACTGACTAACATTATTGTTCTCCTTACGAGCGAGAACAGTATGGGCGATGATGCGCTGGACTGCCCGGAATACTGGGTTTCTAATGCTAGCTGCCTTGGAATTGCCCGACGCGTATACACCACCTTCAGGTTGCACCAAATCCCTCCACAACTCCTTCGGTCTAAAGCCGGCAAGGTGTGTGAAAGCACAATCAGTAGGGCACTCAAAGATGATGTTAATAGTGCTCATATCCACATCATGCTCCCAATTGTTGTTGAGCTGGAAGGCCATCGAGTCGGGATACGTCGCCGACATCACTCTCTCATCAAACGTGCTCATCATCTCGAGCACAACTCTCTCTATCGTGAGCCATCCTCCTTCAAGAATACGGTTCCACCCAATGTTGGCGAACAACTGCTGGACATCTCCATAAATCCCCATCTCTTGGAGCACAACCGGGTCGGCATATCGTGTGGGCTCTATCTTGCGATGCCACAATGCTGAAAACTTTGGTCGATCAAGATCCGACATGAGTACCACGTCGTGATACTCGGGCTGATCGGGTGTCAATATAGCATTTCTCGACCCCGAGGCTCCCGCGCTTCCCTTTCTCTTCTTTGGTGCCATTGTGCCTACAAAATTTTTTCAATCAATTCCATAACACCATCTATAACCAACAAACCAACAAAGATAAAGCAATGAAGCTCCTAACTTAGCAAAAACTTTCAATAAAAATCATCCCCCTAATCCACAACTCAATCCTTAAATCTCACAATTCCAAACTAACTCTACTCATATGAATAAGCAAAGCAAAACATATCATGAGCAAAGTCTACCTCCCAATCACAAAATCAAGCTAAATTCTCCAACAAAGTAACATGCTAGCATTAATAAAAATCATAAGTAAGATAAACAAGTAAACCACAAGTGACTAGCATGCTTCAATCCACAACTAAACTTCACAAAATAAAGCACTACACTAACTACTCCAATATCATAAAATCAAGCTAAATTACCAAGCTAAGCTAGAACAATAGCAAAAATCTTAGTAAAACTAGCAAGAATAACAATAAAAACAAAGAATAGAAGTGAGTTACCTTGAATCCTTAGCAAAAATAGGTGAAGATCTACAAACCCAACACAAAAACCTCTAAACTTGAATGTGGGTGATTAAGTGGAAGAACACTCAAAGTATTTGGATGGAATGGAAGATTATGAGGTGGGTAAGAGATGTGTGGAAGGAATTTGGTGAATTTGAAGTGAGTTGGGAGTAATTTGATGAAGAAAAAGTGTAAAAAACGTGGGTTTTGGAGTGAGGGAGTGAAAGATGTGGAAGAATGAAGAAAAGGGGAGAAAAAGCCACTTAAAAGCAATCTGCCGCACGCACGGCGACCCGGCGGCGGTCGCCGGCTGCTTTGCAAATTTTGGCTTGAACCCGGCGGGCGCCCGGCGATCGCCGGCCCTCCGATGCTTTTTTTTTTTTAAAGAACAGAAAAACGAAAATTATAAAAAAAACTACTAGGAAAAACGAAAAAAAAGAACTATTATACTAAAAAAAAACAAGCTAAAAGAAAGCAATAAAAATTGGGTTACCTCCCAAAAAGTGCTAAAATTAACGTCTATAGCTTGACGGTACCTCAAACTCATGGGTCATTGAATTTGACAACTTCAAGACCACGATCCACGTTCGACTTGAAATACGGTTTGAGACGATGACCATTGACAGCGAAAGTAGTGCCATCAGCAGCGAACAACTCATACGTCCCATTCCAATTGCTCTTATGCACCACATATGGCCCTGTCCATCTTGATTGCAGCTTGCCAGGAAACAAACGCAATTTAGAATTGTATAAAAGTACCTCATCTCCTGGCTTGATTTCCTTGGTGCGAATGTTCAAATCATGGAATTTCTTGGCTCTCTCTTTGTAGATACGGGAACTCTCATAGGCTTCATTCCTCCATTCATCTAACTCCGTCAACAAATCACGCCTTGTATGACCAGCCTCCTTGAACTCCAAATTGATTCTCCTCGTCGCCCAATATGCCTTGTGCTCAATCTCAACAGGCAAATGACATGACTTGCCAAAGACAAGTTGATAGGGAGACATACCAATCGGAGTTTTGTAGGCAGTGCGATACGCCCAAAGAGCATCATCTAGGTGCTTCGCCCAATCCTTCTTGTTGGCCACACTTTTCTCCAAAATTTGCTTGATCTCTCGATTAGCCAATTCCGCCTGCCCATTAGCTTGAGGATGATATGGAGTTGTCACCTTGTGCTTTACTCCATACTTTGCCAAAGCGCTTGCTAGCAATTTATTGTTGAAGTGCGACCCCCCATCACTAAGCAACGCTCTCGGTGCTCCGAACCGAGTCAAAATATTATTTTGCAAGAATTTAATGACTACTTTGGAATCGTTGGTGACAGTGGGAATCGCCTCCACCCATCTAGAAACATATTCCACAGCAAGCAAAATATAGGAAAAACCACAGGACGCAGGGAAAGGACCCATGAAGTCAATCCCCCAAACATCAAACAGCTCCACCTCAACAATGATATTCTGCGACATCTCATCCTTCTTGGTGATATTGCCCATGCGTTGACAACGATCACACGACTTCACAAAAGCATGGCAATCTGCAAAAATTGAAGGCCAATAGAATCCACTATGATTTACCTTCATGGCAGTGCGGTTGGCAGCAAAGTGACTGTTTAGCCCTATTTTGTGATGAATCTCTGGGTGTTTACGTGTTATATTGACTTTTATTTTGGTCTCTTTCACTTAAGAGTTGAATGATTTGAGCTTTTGTGCTAATTTTGTTGTCTCAGGATTTTGTGCTCACATTGATTGATATGTGAACAAAATTAAAGGCAGAATTTAGTTGAATGGTCTGATGAAGAATCAAAGTTCGTCTCGATACGAGTTCGTAGGCGAAAACGGATCTAAAATCCGACTTGAAACGAGGGAGAACGGACCAAAACAAAAACGCCGCGCGCACGGCGCCCGCCTAGCCTCGCCGCTCGCCTACTTTGGATTTACGAAAGGGGTAGTAGGCGGCCGCCTACTTCTCTAGGCCACCGCCTACTTCTAGGCCACCGCCTTCTCTAGGCCACCGCCTACTTCTAGGCCACCGCCTTCTCTAGGCGGCCGCCTACTGCGTGATCTGGCAGTTACGAATTTTTTAGTTTAAAACCCATCTCTAGGGTTTCACTTTATATTCTCGAACCCAGCAGCCTCCAAGGGCGATTTCCACATTTTTCCTTGGGTTTTTAGAGTTTCAAATCAATTACTTTCGATTGTGGATTCATTGGATTGCTTGGGATGTCAATTAACACTTCATCGGATTGGTTTTCCTTGGATTGCTATGTTTTGTAAGAACTCCCTTTGATTCTCTTTATTTATGAATCCCTTGGTTATTTGAGTTTTTGTTTCTTGTCTTTGATGAATATGATGATTGAAGATCATTGTTGTTGATGCTATATTTTCTTGGTTATATGAATCTTTTGGTTAATTAAGTTTTGTGTTTTATGCTTTGATGAATGTGATGATTGGAGATTAAGATTTTCTTTGCATTCGAATCTTATGCTTGATTTAGTTTCTTGCCTAGGTAGTTATTAATCTTTGATGTTTACAAGTTTATGATCGTTTGGTTTAGTGTTGGAGTTGGAAACTCTTGTTGATTTCGTTAATGTTCAAATACCATGTTCTAGTTAGTTCGTCGTTGAGTTGCTTGCGGAATTCTCTTGGATTGTGTGTGTTTGCTTAACATTCATTTGATTAAATGTTAATATGTTATTTCGCCTAGATAATCGTTGTTTATGGTGTTGAATTGATGATTGCTTTCTAGATTGCTAGTTTAGAACCTTAGCTTTGTTTTCCTTCTTGCGTTCTTATTGGCTTCCTATCTTTTGCCTAGTTAACTTTATATGCTTTATTTTAATTACGCATTAGTTAATCGGAGAGAAAGTGTCAGACCCAATTACCCGATTAGAGTGTTTAGATTTCTTTTAAGTTTCTTGTGAGCAATACGATTAGAGCCCTGCTAAGTCTTCCTTGTGAGACGACTTGAGTCACCTTACCACCCTAGGACGACCTCGTATAAATTCGAGTCCATCCGTTAGGTGTTTTTGGATGAGTCAGTGACCTCCACTAGGTGAGCTATGACACTCCTCAATGATCTTCGGCCATTCATGCTCCCTAACACATCGCCGAATAAAGCCATCGGCGCACCTCCGGTATAGGTAAGGATCCTCCCAATAATAAAACTTGACATCATGGAGGAACTTCTTCTTTTGATAGTGCGACAACCCCTCGGGAAGAGCTCCAATAACCAAGTAGTTGCTATAAACGGCATACCAAGGATCCTTAAATAGCACCGCCCAAATCTGCTCATCGGGAAAAGACTCATTGATGGCCATCTTCGGATCATCCCCCTCGATCGGATTCTCCAGACGAGACAAGTGATCGGCTACCACGTTCTCACATCCCTTTCGATCTCGGATCTCCATATCAAACTCTTGCAGCAATAAGATCCAACGAATCAAGCGGGGCTTGGAGTCCTTCTTCGTGAACAAGTAGCGGATGGCGCATGATCAGTGTAGACAATTGAATGAGTTCCAATCAAATAAGAACGGAACTTATCAAAAGCATACACCATAGCTAGCAGCTCCTTTTCCGTGGTAGTGTAATTCATCTGCGCAGAATCCAAGGTTTTACTAGTGTAGTAAATAACCTTGAACAACTTATCTCTCTTTTGCCCCAACACAGCTCCCACGGCCCAATCGCTAGCATCGCACATCAACTCAAACGGAGCACTCCAATCCGGCGTGATCAAAACTGGCGTAGAAGTCAGTGCAGCTTTCAACTTCTCAAAGGAGACGAGGCACTCATCAGTGAAGACAAACTTCACATCCTTCTCTAGCAAAGCACAAAGTGGCTTGGACAGCTTGGAGAAATCTTTGATGAAGCGCCTATAAAATCCTGCATGACCAAGAAAACTCCGCACAGACTTCACAGATGTAGGAGGAGGCAACTTCTCAATGGCTACGATCTTGGCTCGATCTACTTCCAAACCTTGGGCAGAAACTTTATGCCCCAACACTATGCCCTCACGAACCATAAAGTGGCACTTCTCCCAATTAAGCACTAGAGACGTCTCCTCACAACACTGCAATACTTGAGACAAATTTTCCAAGCAATTATCAAAAGAAGATCCAAAGACAGAAAAATCGTCCATAAATACCTCCATGATATTTTCAATCAATCCATGGAAAATCGCCATCATGCAGCGTTGAAAAGTGGCAGGAGCATTGCAAAGACCAAAAGATATCCTCCTAAAAGCAAAAACGCCATAGGAACAAGTAAACGCGATCTTATGCTGATCCTCCGGGGCTATCATAATTTGATTGTAGCCCGAGTACCCATCCAAGAAACAGTAGTACTCATATCCTGCCAAACGGTCAAGCATCTGATCAATGAATGGCAAAGGAAAATGATCCTTACGTGTGGCTGCATTCAAAGCTCGATAATCAATGCACACGCGCCATCCTGTGACCAGCCTCGTAGCTATAAGCTCATCTCTCTCATCCTTAACCACAATCATGCCTCCCTTCTTAGAGACAACTTGAGTTGGGCTCACCCACTCACTATCAGAGATGGCGTATATGATTCCTGCATCCAACCACTTAAGCACCTCCTTTCTCACAACTTCTTGCCTCGCCGGATTCAAACGTCGCTGCAGCTGCACCTTAGGTTTGTATTCCTGCTCCAATAAAATACGATGCATGCAAATAGAAGGACTAATTCCTTTGATGTCGGAAATAGACCATCCTATAGCAGACTTGTATTTCCTCAAAACTCGCATCAACTTCTCCAACTCCAACGGAGATAAATAAGCAGACACAATAACAGGAAACGTTTCATTCTGACCCAAAAATTGGTACCTCAAGTGCTCAGGAAGTGGCTTCAGCTCAAGTTTGGGTGCAGCTGCAGCTGCAGCTGGCGCAGGAAAATCAACTCCTTTTTCTGTGGACTTGATTCCCCCATCAACAGGTTTGTGAATATCCATGTAAGGCACAGGATCGATGGGATGGCTCTCCACGGCCTCCAGCTCTGCAATATAATCTAAGATCTCATCACACGCCTCATCAAGATCGGAATAAGGATATAAGGACTGTGTGATGCACTCCTCCAAAGGATCCTCTACAGCTGCAGGAAAGTCCACCAGAGTATCAATTAAATTGCAATCCTCAACTTGTGGCTCAGCTGGCTTCTTCATCGCATCATAGATAGACAACGTCATCTTCTCATCATTGACACGGAAAGTAAGATCTCCCTCTTGCACGTCTATCAATGCACGGCCCGTAGCTAGAAACGGATGCCCCAAGATCAATGGAGTATTTTTGTCCTCCGGCATGTCCAACACTACGAAATCTGCAGGAAAAATAAATCGCTCCACCTGCACTAGGACATCCTCCCCAACTCCTTTGGGATAAGTAAGGGAACGATCTGCCATCTGCAAAGCAATAGATGTAGGCTTGATTTCTCCAATCTCCAACCGGTTGAAAATAGAGAGAGGCATCAAATTGATGCTTGCCCCTAAATCACAAAGAACGCGGGAGAAATTCTGCCCTCCAATCACACAAGCTATAGTAAAACTGCCAGGATCCTTTTGCTTCAAAGGTAGCTTTCTTTGTAGCACAACACTGCATTCCTCGGAAAGATTTATCGTCTCATATTTCCCCAACTTCTTCTTGTTGGAGACTGCGTCCTTGAGAAACTTGGCATAGCCTGGCATATCTCTCAAAGCATCAAGTAAAGGAATGTTGATGTGAAGCTTTGAAAACATCTCCATGAACTTGGCTAACTTCTTATCCATCTTCGGCTTTGCCAGGCTATTCGGAAAAGGCGCTACAGGCTTGTACTCTGGCCTGGGAAACGTAGGAGTAGGATTGGGCTCCTTCACAGCAGAAGAGCTCGAATCCTTCTTAAGGGTAGGCGGCTGTTTCGCTGCAAGCTCCTCCAAGTCATCATCATCGTCCTCCACTACTTTGCTTTTTCCCTTGTCATTCTGCAGCTCTGGAAAATTCTGGTACTCAGTCCCACTTCGAAGATGGATCGCATTACACTGATTTTTGGGATTAATTTCAGTGTTGCTGGGAAATTTTCCTGGTGTGTGTTGTGCAGCTGCTTGGTTGGCAATCTGACCAACTTGAGTCTCCAAAATCTGCATTTGTTTGGACAGTGATGAAAAAATATTCCCAATATTTCCCACTTGAGACTCCAAATTAGTCATCCTTGAACTAACAGTTGTCTCCATCCCAGTCATCTTCATTAACATCTGCTGCATCATATCCTCCATTGATACCTTCTTCGGCTCATTTATAACTCCTCCGCTAGACATAGAAAATCCAGGTGGAGGTTGCAAAGCATTATTCGAATTGCCGTAAGAAAGGTTAGGATGCGGGCGTGCTCCTGGCTGGAACTGCTGCTGACCCTGCTGAAATTGTTGACTTCTGCCATACATTCCTGGCTGTCCTCGCTGGAAATTCCCATAATTTCTGCCATTCACATAATTGACATCTTCCATGACTGACGGATCTATCACAGCTTGCTCAGGACGTCCAACATTCAACTCACCAAGTTTTGTAGTCAACTCTGCCAGCTATGTAGCCATTGCTGTCTGTTGTGTAGCCATCGCTGCTTGTTGAGTAACCATTGCTGCAATAGGATCAGAACTGGAAGCAGCTGCAACCTTCTTCAATTGTATTCGCTCAGATGGCCATTGGTAGCTCGTGGAAGCCATACTGTCAATAATGTTCCATGCGTCAGAACTACTTTTCTGGAGTAGAGAGCCACCTGCAACTGTATCCATGTGCATCCTAGTACGCTCCCCACAGGCATTGTAGAACATTATCACAAGCGTGCCCTCATCGAATCCATGGCCTGGGCACTTTCTGAGCTTCTCCTGATATCGCTCCCAGGTTTCCGCTAGCTTTTCTCCATCGTACTGTTGAAACTGCACGATGTCCATCTTCAATTTCAGCGTAAGGCCAGGCGGATGAAACTTGCGTAGGAACGCATGAGCTAAATCTTCCCACACGATATTATTTCCCAGCTGTAGCGTATGATACCACGACTTCGCCTTATCCCGCAGTGAGAAAGGAAAAAGACGAAGACAGATAATGTCATCAGGGACACCATTCATCTTTACCGTGCTACACAGCTCCAGGAAATGCGCCAGATGCGCATTAGGGTCTTCAATCGCTTGTCCACCATATTGGCTCTGTTGGACCATCGTGATCAAACCCGTTTTCAGCTCAAAGTTGTTAACGTTCACTCGTGGGGGCTCCTGGTACACATAATGTGGTATGAACGCTTCATTGATGGCTTGTTGTTTCTGAGCCTCTCTCGTCTCCTGTGCATCAAGCAGCTTCTTCAACTGCTCTTGCAGAGCTCGAATTTGGATTTGCTCTGGAGTAGCCATCGTTTCTGTCTCAACTTGATTCTGTTGCTTCTTAAGATTGCGCAAAGTCTTGTCGATTTCAGGGTCAAACTCAAAAAGAGGATTTCCTTGAGATCTAGTGTTCATACGCAACCTACAGAAAAACAACTTATAAAAGTTAGAAAAGAAAAATAAAAACAAAAAAAACTTGCAGTACTATAAAGTCCTATTGGAAATATTAAAGCAAAATCTAAACAGTTCCCGGCAACGGCGCCAAAAAGTTGATCACTATTTTTATAGCAACAATAACTGCAACTAAACAGTGTAATTGTAGTACGCAAATAGCAAGCAGAGTATCGTATCCACAGAGACTGTAAAACGAAATCACTCTATCTACTTCCTAAACAGACTCTCACAGTATGCAAGTGAAACGATTATGAAGGAGATTTAATAAACTTAAACTAAAACTCAAATAACAATAATTAAAAGATCGTAGTAAAAATCAAATAATAAAGACAACTGATCCTAGGGTAGTAAATTCATTAACTAAATTCACATAATAAATCTATTAATCCTATGTACCAGTTTAATCCAGTTATGATGAGAGATCACTTAATTAATCAATCACTCTCGCTAGAGCAGCAACGATCGTAGATTAGTAAATTATCTATCTCCGTTAGGTCTCAAGAAAATCTACTAACTCCCAATAGCTCCTAAGAATAGCTCCCTATGATCCACCTATCTCCGCTAGGTCTCAAGGTTAAAATCATATCATACATTCCTGAATCCGCTAAACAGTTATCTCCGCTAGGTCTCAAACCGAATAGCTAAACATGCAAACTATTGATCAGATAATTCACAAGAAATTAAGCACCAGGAATTATGAATCATAAACTGGAAGGCACAAAGGTATTAACAAATAAATCACATAAATTCAATCAACTATTTACAAACCCTAGAATCAGCTAAAGGGAACTAGCCAGACATGCTGAAATAAAACATAAACATAATTAAGAAGAATGCAATTATAAAAACTAAATTGTATAAAAACCGAATGAAAACGATTGTAGCGGCTTGAATCTTCAGTCTTGATCCAAGCCTTGAAAACTAGAAAGCAATAAAATTCTGAAAGCTAGAAACTGAAAAATAAAGTCTGGGACCCTGAATAGGTGCAAGGAAGACCTATATATAGTACCAGGGTAAACTACAGAGTTTGAGCTCGAAAAGACTTTGAAAAAACGAATAAAAACGTGAAAACCCAGACTTGCGGCGGTCGCACGGCGGGTACCCGGCGATCGCCGGTTTCTTCACAAAAATTGCTCTTCACGCGGCGGGCGCCCGGCGGGCGCCGCCCGATCGCCAGCCACGCCGATTTCTCGGCGGGCTGAGCGGCGGTCGCTGGCTGGGTCGCCGACTGCTTCATTAAATTCCTCCATCAGCCGGCGGTCGCCGGCTGGGTCGCCGGTTGATCGCCGGCAGCTCCGTTTCTTCCTTTTCTCGAGCTCTTCAAGCTCGTTTCGTCGATTTTCGCATCCGAAACACTTGTAACTTGATATTTGGATCTTCAACATCCATATGTAGCTTTCAAAACACTCAAACCTAAAACAAAATAACCAAAACCATACCCAAAAGTAATATCACAAAAGAATATGAAACTTAAACAAAAGATATCACAACCAAGCATAATTCTAGCACTTTGAACTCTTAAACACTCCTAAAAACAATGCAAAATGAGTGTTTATCAATGACCACTCTCATCACATACTAAAATCTTTAGGCCTCTTTTTCTAGTGATGCTTGATGTTGCCACATATAGTTTTCCATGATTAAAAGCGGGTTTGGGTAGGTATAATCCTACATTTGAAAGAGATTGTCCCTAACTTTTGTTTCTTGTCATAGCAAAACAAACACTCACAGGGAATTGCCTTCTCTGAAACCGAATTGAAATTTTAGTGAAATCTGATGGACTCATGATCATTCTAACTATAGGAAACTTTTTGCCTGCATTTTTTCCTGAAATAAGTTTGCCTTCAATTACGCGTTCCCCAAGTTGAATTACTATCAGTCTAGTGTCATTGCAAAGCTCATTAGATGGATCAATATTTTTGAAAAGCATGATTATGCATCCCTCTTTCAATTTAATTTCATGACTCAGCAATTCTGAATACTTGATTTTGTTGAGATATTTGACCTAGAATACCTGTTCATCGAGGTCCACTTGTCCATCTTCTTTGCAAATGCTTTTTGAATTTAGGTAAACCCTTTTCGTAGTAGACATTAGAGACATAACGTAATCATTGATAGTATCAATCATCTTATTGGTGGGGGCTAAGAACTATATTCTTAAATATTTCTTGATCAAATGCATTATTCATCACTTCA
>NC_080387.1:36557636-36612636 GCF_028751815.1 Salvia miltiorrhiza
TTCAAACAAGTACTCCTCCATCATCATCTTCACCATCTCGACGAAGCAATCAACATGGTGTTGCAGACTCTGCAGATCTACAGAGAAAGACAAGTTGCGTCTCCCGCTTTCGAGTTGTGGAAGAATCTGAGGTAAGACATGGGATTCGAGTAAATCTTCAAATTGCCAAACTGCCTCTTTTATTCGTTCATCCAAAGCATTCACCTTCTTCCTGCTCTTGCTGCAGCTCGTGACATCCAATCCTAGCAGAAATTTCTGCAACATATCCATCCGGTTGTAGGCAGGTTGTAAGATTTGTGGAGAGTGGGAAACGAGAGAAATGCGAGACGATTGTAGAATACGCTGAATCGTATTCTTGAGAGAAGTCGCCGCACCATAAGCCGCCATCACTTGATTGAAATATGATTGTGGTGGTGGTGGTGGTGGTGGCAACGGCGGTAGGCGGTGGAAGGATAAGGATTTTGAAGGTGCAATTCTTAAAGTGATTGATGATATATACTTACCACCATCAACGCCGTATACTCCGCTGCTAAATTGTAATGATGTATCGACATTAAAGCTGTGTGGACATGCAGCACATCACAGATTAAAGATCAACATCATGTATCCTGCATCGTTGAATGCTCACTTTGAAAAATCATGTGGAAAGAATGAAAAAAGTTTACAAATAGTATATGGTTTCCACTACTTTTCGTCAAATAAAACGAACTCCGATAAAGCTAATCCTAAAATGTCTCATACCAATATAAAAGTATCTTGGCATGCGGTGGTAGCTTCATATTACTTTTATTATTAAGAATCAATTGCATATGTATGCAATTTTTTTTTGATGAATTACATAAATAAATAAATAAAGAAATTTGCGCCATGGTGGACTCAAACTCAAGACTTAAGATCTTAGGCATTAACCACCTACCGCTAGGCCAACATACGCATACATATGTGTACGTAATTATTCATAGTGCAAATGTAGGACAAATTTTTTTGGACGTATACTTGCAGGACAAATTGTTTTTTCGGGCTCAATTTGTCCTACTTATGCCAATTTTTTTAAAATTTGTCCTGGCAAGTCTGAAAAACAATTTGCCAAACAATTTGAGAGAATGGTTCAAATTAAATATATATGATGAGATTTTAGATTGATTTGTAGGTATTGGTTTAATGTATCATATGACTGATGTTTATTTGGAGGGAGAATTTTTTTACGCGAATTCAAATCTTGGAGAGAACTAAAATTTTATTAATTTTTTGAATATTATTATTCAATAGCAGTATATTATTGCAACCCGAGCCATTGAATCTAAATGTAAATCTACAGGTGGGCCTCAAAGAAATTGAGTTGAATTTGATCACTTTTAATAGTTAGGCAAAATTTTAAAGAGGACTAATGGAGTTGGGCCTTAGTTTTTGTATTGGGCCGAAATTTTGAATTTTTGTATTTTAAAGAAATCAAAATAATAGACAGAAGACAACAGCAACATGAGCTCATCAGGAATTTCATCACAACAAATATTCTCTCAGCAATTCATATTGATGAGCTTCCACTGAAATACAAAGCTAATATCAAAACAAAGTGAAAATCATGCATAACACAAAAAGATTACAATCCTTGAATTGAACAAGGGACTAATGTTTTCCACGAATCCAACATACAAAAATTTAGCACAATCCAATACAAGTCACAATCCTTAAATTCACACGACGATGTGGCAATACAATATCCGGGATAACGCGGCTCCTTCGTCTCTGTCATTGACCTGAAAATTTATAGATGGACAACTTCAAACACATTAAGACAGTGATGTATATTGCAGAGTAGAAAGACTAACCTGTATGGCAGGTTGCAGAGTGACTTGAGCTCAAAAAGAAGATTCCACGACAAGTTCAAATGAAAACTTATCTTTTAATTGATTGGCACAAGCGACAGCTAAAGGATTGCAGTCAACTAATCCAATCTCTTTGATCTGAGAATGATCAAACGACCAATTGAGTTGCTGTAATTTGTAGCAATGCTTCATGATTACAACATTAAGCTCTGGGAAGCTTCCACGTTGAGGTCTCCATTGCACCAAATCGGTGTCCTCGATTCGAAGTTCTCTAAGTTTCAAGAAACTGCCTGATTCTATTTCCCACTCTGGGCCTCGAAAGGCATAACATCGTAACACGAGTTTCATGAGATTCGGCAGCTGCAAACCAATGTCATTCATGTACTTCCAAGGATACCCCAACCCAGTCAAATATAAAGCTGTGAGAGTTGATGGAAACATTGAAAGAGGAATAGTATTAAGCACATGTTTTATCTCGGGATTCCGGATCATATAACCAAGTAGCATCAAATTCTGGAGCTGTGATATATAACTCAAGCCGCTCAATGGGTGGTTGGTTTCATCATCATCATCATAAGGCTTCAACTCCACATAAATGAATAATCTCTGTAAATTAGGAATTCTTTCGAGAACTTCCCTTCTACAACTGTTTGCACTCACACCACCAAGAAGGAGCAGTTTGTTCAAGGTAGCATCATTAGTATTAGGAGTTGGTAGGTCCCTTCCTAGTATCATAAGATGCTCTAGTTCTTGCATGTCCCAAATTTGCACAGGCATATATGACTGAACTCCACACTTTTTAATGCTCATATGACGTACAATAATCAAGAATTTCAGTTGAAAAAGGTTGGATATGGCAGGAGGGAACTCCCCGTTGCAACATAGGGCAAGGTACCGTAGATAAACTAGTTTCAAAATTGCAATTGGGAAATGGTAAAATCGGACAAGATCAGCATCAAGTACACTGAGCAACTTGAAACCCATGGCATGTATTGGCACTGGATATGGGTGATAAGGACCATAAAAAAGGAGAGAACGGGTAGTGGATGCACAATCACTTTTTATCGAATTATACACTTGTTTCAAGCAAAATAAAGTATTCCAATGCGCACACAATCGACGCTGGTCTTTTATAGCATCATCACAACTTTGTAAGACATGCATAAACTTGATCCTACTGCCTTCTACCTTACACAAGTGTTGCCAGCAAGAATGCATGCGATACTCTGTATACATTGAGAAAATATTTGTTGTGTTGAGAACAAGATGATACCAAAAACAAAGACGTCTCAAGCATTCCGCAAAAAAATCTTCAAAACTTTCTTCTCCAATCCGTTCAAGAAACCCCTCAGCACTCAACAGATTTTCGAGAACGCCTCGAAAGATCATATCAGTAGATCGACAGAATGTTCCCATATAGAGAAAAAACATTTTAAATTGTTGGGGTAAGTAGTCATAACTTGGGAAAAGTACCTCTGATATTTGATTATATGCTTCCACGAAGACTGAACTATGTTGTTTGAGTACCTCAGTCCAGTATTCTGGGGTCTTGTCGGCTTTTGATAGGAGCTCTGCAACCGTGACTATCATGAGAGGAAGACCTTCACATTTCTTGGCAATCTTCTCTCCTAGTTCCTCAAGTTGAAGAGGGAAACCCTCTTCACCAAACACTTTCTCACCAAGTAATTTCTTACTCTCTTTTAGATTCAACAAGCGCACTCTTTGGTACACCCCCGTGAATCCTAGTTGCCTACTTGTCACCAAGAATCGAATGCTTCCAACAATATTATTTTCTTGCAAGCAACTTGTGAAGCTATTTATTGCTTGTTCCTCCCAAACATCATCCCACACGATGAGACAATTCTTGCCGCTCAATCTTTCTTTCAAGATTCCAACTAATTCTACCTCATCGACACCATCTCTTTGGGCAAGCATTAGGTAAGCGTGGGGATCCACTTGAGCTAGAATGCATCGTAATAGTTCATTGAACTCGCATTTTCTGCCCACTTTGACCCATGCTCGTAACTTAAAATGGCTCCGAATTGATGAATCTTCAAAAATATGTTTAGCAAGAGTTGTCTTTCCAACACCCGCCATCCCAACAATCGAATAGTTGTTATCGTTATTACCTTCAAGAAGATAATCTCTTGCTGTTTCAATATGATCAGATAATCCAACCATCTTTGAGTTGATTCCACCAAAATCAATTCTTGAGGAAATAGGTTCGCCTTCTTCCTCTGGCATATTCAACATCTCAATGAAGTACTCTACCTCCATCATCTCCATCATCTCGATGAAGCAATCAACACGGTGTTGCAGACTCTGCAGATCTACAAAGAATGACAAGTTGTCTCTCTCGCTTTCGAGTTGTGGAAGAATCTGAGGTAAGATATGGGATTCGAGTAAATCTTCGAATTCCCAAACTGCCTCTTTGATGAGTTCATCCGCAGCATTCACCTTCGTCCTGATCTTGCTGCAGCTGGTCTTGTCCAATAATCGCAGAAGTTTCTGCAATCGACACATCTGGTCGTAGGCAGGTTGCAAGATTTGTGGAGAGTGAGAAACGAGAGAAATGCGAGACGATTGTAGAATACGCAGAATCGTATTCTTGAGAGAAGCCGCTGCACCATAAGCAGCCATAACTTGATTGAAATATGAGTTTGTGGTGGTGGTGGTGGTGGTGGTAGAAGGTGAAGAAATTGGCAACGGCGGTAGGCGATGGGAGGATAAGGATTTTGAAGGTGCAATTGATAAAATGAGTAGTTGAGGCTCCCCACAAAGTCATGTGTATTGATTAAAGAAACCACCATCAATGCCTACAGCTTAGACCATTCCCAACGGTGACTCTCATGGAGAGTCACCCGTATAAGACAAAAATTTATTAAAATAAATAGAAAGTCATGCAATTTTGGTGACCGGCAAGTCATGCCTTTCTCCATTTTATCTTGAAGTGCCATGTGTCAACATTTGATTGGTGGGTTAAATTTTATTTAAATAAATTTTTACAATAATTTTTTTATTAAAAGTATATTAAAATTATATTAAAATTTATATTATTTTCAGCTCTATAAATAGAACCTAATTATATTTTCACACACAAACCAAATCTCACTATTTCTTCTCAATTTAAGTTTCATGTATTGTATTTGATATAGTATTTAATTTCAATTATGTGTTTAATTCTTGTAATCTTCATTTGTGATTGAGTTAAATATCAATTATAATATATGATAATGTTTAATTATTATATGATTACAATTTTTTTAAATATAATAAATAAATATTTAATTTTAATGTTTAATTATTATATTTCCTTTTTCGTCCGTCCACGAAATGAGTACTCATTTCCCTTTTTGGCAAGTGTACCCCACACATCTCTTTAATTAATACACTCAAAAAGTGGACCCTTAAACTATTTATACTACACTCCATACATTTCTTAAAACCCGTGCCGTCCACAAATGGGTACTCATTTCGTATTCTTGAGAGAAGCCGCTGCAGCATAAGCCGCCATAACTTGATTGAAATATGAGTTATCAAGGCAGAGAAGGTGGTGGGAGGAGGATAAGGATTTAGAAGGTGCAATTGTTTAAATGAGAGTGGTTGCACAAAGTCACCATTAATGCTATAAGTAAGCTGCTATATTATTTTTAAATTGTAATTTTGATCCAGACAGATGCCTCGACATTGTTGAGGCCATGTGGACATCACAGATTAAAGATAACATATGTATCCTAAGTTACAATATTTGTGTAATAGAAAGGGGTGTGATCGAACCGAACCGAATAGCGGTGTGCTCAAGTTTAGTTTATTTAGTATCGAATCGAATCCCGAACTTTATTTATCAAATAGTTTGAGGCTCACGAGCCTATATGAACTTTATGAATTTATATTTATATTCAAAATATTGATTATTTTATTTTAAAAATAAATTATTTTATTCAAAATACTAAATATATTAATTATTTTCTTATAACAAACAAAATTAATTAGAGATTTAATACAAGGGAAAAGATTTTTGGACACCAGGTGTCTACCTTCATAAAAAAATGATTTTTACTTAATATTTAATTTGACCGATTTTTTATTATTTAGTAATTTGTCTAAAATATCATTTCCAAAAATATATTCAATCGATTTTGTTATTATTTTCGATTTTTATATTTTTTTTTCAAGTTCACTAATTTATTTATTTTTTATATAAAAAATATATAAAAATCGAAAATAATAACAAAATCAGTTGAATTTATTTTTAGAAATAATATTTTAAACAAATCACTAAATAACAAAAAATCGATCAAATTAAATACAAAGCAAAAATCGATTTTTTTATGGAAGTGTCTAAGACACCTGGTGTCCAAAAATCACCCCCCTACGTACAATTATTATTCATTTTAGTGGATAAATATAAGTTGTACGTACAATTATTATTCATTTTAGTGGATAAATATAAGTTGTATCTACTAATAATTTATACTCCCTCCGTCCACCAAAAATATGCCACAATTTCCTTTTTCGTCCGTCCACAAAAAATATGCCACATCTATTTTTAGTAGTAAGGTCCACACAACTCCACTCACATTTAAAGTGGGACCCTTATCCACTACCAACTTTACTCACATTTTATTAAAACCCGTGCCGAAAGTAAAGTGACATATTTTTGGTGGACGGAGGGAGTATTTTTCAAGCTGAATCACTTGACGAACATGTTCACGAGCTAACGAGCCGAATACTACTAAGCTCAAGTTTGATTTGTTTATTTATCGAGCTTCTCTAAACGAACTTGAACGAGCTTTTTTCGAGCCGAGCTCTGAATAGTTCGCGAGCGGCTTGGTTTGTTTACGGCCCTCAGAATTATGCACCATTTTCAACTTTTGCTCGTTTAAAATCTTCAAAAAACCATAATTCACAAAGATGCACGAATTAATGAAAAAACACATTGATATATCTTCATCGCAAAACATAAAGAATACAAGTGAAACGCATGGAATACTAAGCCATGATTTTTTTCTTCAAAAAGGAGAAAACAAGAGTTCCAATCCATCTATCTTCCCAGTTTAACTCTCTTTGCACCAACAACCTCTCTAACACAACCCATCCTTTTTCGAGACGACGACAACATATTAACATCATGCTGATAGGCACAATTGGCCCCATTCCTGCACCCCCTGGGGGTATTAAAATACATACAAGCTCTTGATTTCAACACCTCTCTAGATTTTGCATATTCTTGAGTTGTTGCTCCCATCACCCTTTTCGATTTACCACACGATTGTCTCGGGGGCCCACCCCCGCTTGCTCCGTGCTGCTGAATCAGGCTCTTGTAATAGCTATGCAGCATCTTACTTGGGAGGAATTGCTGAGGGCTGGGGATAAATTGCTTCGAGCACTCTCCTCTCGCATTGATTCTCACACTCAATCTCTTTGCTCTCTTCCCCAGAGACCACTTGCCACTCCCTATTCACTTCAAACTGGAATACAACAAGAGACATACATTCATTCAAGCCCTTTCATCATATTTACATCAAGTTTATCTGTTATTCTTCTCATTCAAAGCAGATATTTTTCTCACATTCTGTGTTTATCTCATTAAAGCATAAATAGAAATGATCAAGCACAACATAGGGGAGCATTGGACACATGAAACTCTCTAGTAAACTCTAGTAATGAATCTAATGATCAAGCATAGATACATGAAATTGCACATTGACAAGAAATGAAAATGGAGTTACTCTTGGAGGGCATCTCCATTTGGGGAAAGCTTTCTGAGGCAACTTGAGAATTTTAGGCTTCATATCTTCAAAGCCTGGTGGCAAGCTCTCATCAGCTTCATAACCACCCGATCGCGACGCCATTCCTACTTCTGAAGGAGGATTTGCAGATGAAAACAGCCTCACCTATTAACAGATTCAAACTTAGATGATGCTAAACAAGAATTTGAGGGAATTTTTTTAAAATAAGCAGACTAAGTAGAAGAGCTCTATAATGGCTGCATGAACTAATCAATGAAGTGAACAAGAATTGGCAAATGCAAATAATTTTCAATCAATAAATAACTATAGCTCTGTAATTAATCCCTGATGATTTTAAAAGATTTTACTTAAGTTCTGTAATTAATCCCAGATATGTAGATTATCACAATGAGTTAAAAGATTTTACTTTCTTAATGTTCATTGATTTTCCTCTCAGTTTGGCAGAATCACATCAAATTTCATCTCAATTTAGGAAAATCGCCTCAATCAAATCTCGATAAGCAACATCAATTGTGGGTAAAAAATGAAGCAGTAATTTTTTCATTTGCATTTACTATCCACTTGTAAAATCGGAAGTAAATGAGATTCAGAGTCAATTCGAAAATCGAACAATTTTCTACCGATTAAATCGTTCGAGATCGAGGTTAATGCTGAAACCGATCAATAAATAATTATAAATTAGTAAATTTTGATTATAAATTACATGAACATTGGTTCGTTTGTGCCAATTACTTTAAATTAAAGAAAACGGTTTCCACTATTTTTATTCGTAAGTAAAACCCACCCCAATAGGGCCCATATATAATTATATGGGCCGTAGCCCAAACCTATCAATTCCATGTGTACATTTGCATTGGACGAATAGTCTAGTATTCCAATTAGGATTTAAATAAATTAATCATTCAATACTATATTATTGCAACCAGAGCCATTGAATCTAAATTAATCATTCAATACTACATTTAGAAATAGTGTTCTTAATCTAAATTATTTTGACATGAAATAAAAAGTTGTGTCAAAGTATAAAATTTAAGATCCATATCAGATATTAAAATTGCTCTTAGATTGTTAACATAATTTGGCGTGAGATTTAAATGATGGATTTTTGACGTATTAACTTTTTAATGTAAACACGAATAAAGGATTTGGGCCTTAGTTTGTATTGGGCCCAAATTTTATTTATTATATGGAGAAGCCCAATTGGTTCATGTTAATTCATATGTTAGTTGATAAATGCTTAAGATATTTTTATTAATTAATGACAACTAATCAATTCTTTTCTCTTTGACAGCAAGAGCTCTTATCAAATTTACTTCATACCTAAACCAATAAGAATTTTAACCTCACAACTCCTACAGTTATTTATTTGACCTTTATACAATGGAAAAATTTGAGAACACTCAACCATATTTGAATGTCACTTATTCCCACTAAAATAAATTTTTATGAACTGTTCAACTCAACCCAATAATGATTTTACATAGCTTTTAAATTTGAAAGAAATTGTAAACTATTCCTCAACAAAAACCTATCTAAACCTATTGCTATTGGGATCATATCAAAACTTTCTTATGCTAAAATTCATATCTCAACAAAAATTATATAATTTGCTCCATGGTACAAAGTCCACAATCTCTACTATCCATACATGTGAATGTATGTCACACTATTATTTTCTTTAAAAAGTTTTTTACTTAAACTTGAAACAAACTTAAAACTAGCCAACTAATATATTGGCGAATAAATTAATGTTTCCACGTAAACAAGATGGGGGGATTGCAATAATTGTATTTTTGTGTCCCCAATGCCTATTATGATTGGTCGTTGCACTATAATGGATAGGGACATATGTAGGTCATATATATTAAATTTTACTATAATTTAACTTGAGACTCGTGACGACCATGATTATCATAAGCAATTAGGATGTTTTATTAAATCCCATTTATATCATGAAATTGGGATGCTTTATTGAATCACGTATTCGAAAGTGTTTCACTAATTTAAGAGAGTTTTTAATATAGTTTAAGAGAGTTTTTGCCTTGAGATTGTCTATTAAATGAAGATCTTTAATATAGTTTCTATATTAATTATAACTCCTACAGTTATTTTTATTTGACCTTTTATACAACTAGCAGAAAGAATGTACGTTGTACGTGTAATTAATGTTATTTTATTTAATAATCTATTATTTTAGAAAATATATTAATTTATTGCTTTCATTAGATAATTTATTGGATGAATATATTTATTTATAAGCCTTATCAATAGTTATAGATATATATCACATAGATTTAGAGTAATATCTAATGAATAATATATTCTTATAAATATATAATACTGTAAAATAATCTTAAAATAAAATACGTAATAAATTAAATAGAATTCTAATGCGAGAAGATTTTGGAATCCCCTTGATCGTTGGTTTAATTGATGAATTCTCTTAGGGAAAAACGAATTGTGATGTATAAATACCAATTATATTAGGGATTTATTTAGAAATTATAATTAGATTAGATGAGGGTGGAAGAATCTGATGTAAGAGATGGGATTCGAGTAAATCTTCGAATTCCCAAATTGCCTCTTTGATTCCTTCATCTGCAGCTGGTCTCCTCCAATTTGAGCAGAACTTTCTGCAAGCGATCCATCTCTTCGTAGGCAGGTTGTAAGATTTGTGGAGAGTGGGAAACGAGAGAAATGCGAGACGATTGTAGAATACGCTGAATCGTATTCTTGAGAGAAGCCGCCGCAGCATAAGCCGCCATAACTTGATTGAAATATGAGTTATCAACGGCAAAAATAGGTGGGGAGAGTTTGTGGTGGTGGTGGTGGTAGAAGAAGCCTCCATAAGCCTCTATATTATATTTAAATTGTATTGATCTGCACAGATGCATCGACATTGAGGCCGACTGCACATATCGCTGATTAAAGACAACAGCAACATGAGTTCTCAAAAATAACATAGTATTTGAAAAAAGCTCATCAGGAATTTCATCACAACAAATGTTCTCTCAGCAATTCATATTGATGAGCTTCCATTGAAATACAAAGCTAATATCAAAACAAAGTGAAAATCATGCATAACACAGAAAGATTACAATCCTTGAATTGAACAAGGGACTAATTTTTTCCACAAATCCAACATACAAAAATTTAGCACAATCCAATACAAGTCACAATCCTTAAATTCACACGACGACGTGGCAATACAATATCCGGGATAACGCGGCTCCTTCGTCTCTCTCATTGACCTGAAAATTTATAGATGGACAACTTCATACACATTAAGACAGTGATGTATATCGCAGAGTAGAAAGACTAACCTGTATGGCAAGTTGCAGAGTGACTTGAGCTCAAAAAGAAGATTTCACGACAAGTTCAAATGAAAACTTGTCTTTTAATTGATTGGCACAAGCGACAGCTAAAGGATTGCAGTCAACTAATCCAATACATTTGATCTGAGAATGATCAAACGACCAATTGAGTTGCTGTAATTTGTAGCAATGCTCCAGGACTACCTCATCAAGCTCTGGGAAGCTTCCACGTTGAGGTCTCCATTGCACCAAATCGGTGTCCTCGATTCGAAGTTCTCTAAGTTTCAAGAAACTCCCTGATTCTATTTCCCACTCTGGGCCTCGAAAGGCATAACATCGTAACACGAGTTTCATGAGATTCGGCAGCTGCAAACCAATGTCATTCATGTACTTCCAAGGATACCCCAACCCACTCAAATGTAAATCTGTGAGAGTTGATGGAAACATTGAAAGAGGAATCGTATTAAACACATGTTTTATCTCGGGATTCAGGATCACATAACCAAGTACGATCAAATTCTGGAGCTGTGATATATAACTCAAGCCGCTCAATGGGTTGGTTTCATCATCATCATCATAAGGCTTCAACTCCACATAAATCACTAATCTCTTTAAATTAGGAATTCTTTCGAGAACTTCCCTTGTACAACTGTTTGCACTCACACCACCAAGAAAGAGCAGTTTGTTCAAGTTAGCATCATCAGTATTAGGAGTTGGTAGGTCCCTTCCCGATATCGTAAGAAGCTCTAGTTCTTGCATGTCCCAAATTTGCACAGGCATATATGACTGAACTCCACACTTTTTAATGCGCATATGACGTTCAATAATCAAGAATTTCAGGTGAAAAAGGTTGGATATGGCAGGAGGGAACTCCCCGTTGCAACATAGGGCAAGGTACCGCAGATAAACTAGTTTCAAAATTGCAATTGGGAAATGGTAAAATCGGACATGATTAGCAACAAGTACACTGAGCAACTTGAAACCCATGGCATGTATTGGGATTGGATACGGGTGACAAGGACCATAACAAAGGATAGAACGGGCAGTGGATGCACAATCATTTTTTATCGAATTATACACTTGTTTCAAGCAAAATAAAGTATTCCAATGCGCACACAATCGACGTTGGTCTTTTATAGCATCATCACAACTTTGTAAGACATGCATAAACTTGATCCTACTGCCTTCTACCTTACACAAGTGTTGCCAGCAAGAATGCACGCGACACTCATCAGACATTGACAAAATATTTGTTGTGTTGAGAACAAGATGATACCAAAAACAAAGACGTCTCAAGCATTCCACAAAAAAATCTTCAAAACTTTCTTCTCCAATCCGTTCAAGAAACCCCTCAGCATTCAACAGATTTGTGTGAAAGGATGGATAGATCATATCAGTAGATCGACGGAATGTTCCCATATAGAGAAATAACATTTTAAATTGTTGGGGTAAGTAGTCATAACTTGGGAAAAGTACCTCTGATATTTGATTATATGCTTCCACGAAGACTGAACTATGTTGTTTGAGTACCTCAGTCCAGTATTCTGGGGTCTTGTCGGCTTTTGATAGGAGCTCTGCAACCGTGACTATCATAAGAGGAAGACCTTCACATTTCTTGGCAATCTTCTCTCCAAGTTCCTCAAGTTGAAGAGGGAAACCCTCTTCACCAAACACTTTCTCACCAAGTAATTTCTTACTTTCTTTTAGATTCAACAAGCGCACTCTTTGGAACACCCCCGTGAATCCTAGTTGTCTACTTGTCACCAAGGATCGAATGCTTCCAACAATATTATTTTCTTGCAAGCAACTTGTCAACCTATTTATTGCTTGTTCCTCCCAAACATCATCCAACACGATGAGACAATTCTTGCCGCTCAATCTTTCTTTCAAGATTCCAACTAATTCTGCCTCATCGTCATCATCTCTTTGGGCAACCACTTGAGCTAGAATGCATCGTAATAGTTGATTGAACTCGCATTTTCTGCCCACTTTGACCCATGCTCGTAACTCAAAATGGCTCCGAATTGATGAATCTTCAAAAATATGTTTAGCGAGAGTTGTCTTTCCAACACCCGCCATCCCAACAATCGAATAGTTGTTATCGTTATTACCTTCAAGAAGATAATCTCTCGCCTTTTCAAATTCATCAGATAATCCAACCATCTTTGAGTTGATTCCACCAAAATCAATTCTGGAGGAAATAGGTTCGCCTTCTTCCTCTGGCATATTCGACATCTCAATGAAGTACTCAAATTCCATCATCTTCACCATCTTGACGAAGCAATCAACACTGTGTTGCAGACTCTGAAGATCTACAAAGAATGACAAGTTGTCTCTCTCGCTTTCGAGTTGTGGAAGAATCTGATGTAAGACATGGGATTCAAGTAAATCTTCAAACTCCCAAACTGCCTCTTTGATGAGTTCATCCGCAGCATTCACCTCCGTCCTGATATTGCTGCAGCTGGTCTTGTCCAATAATCGCAGAACTTTCTGCAATCGACACATCTGGTCGTAGGCAGGTTGCAATATTTGTGGAGAGTGGGAAACGAGAGAAATGCGAGACGATTGTAGAATACGCTGAATCGTATTCTTGAGAGAAGCCGCTGCACCATAAGCAGCCATAACTTGATTGAAATATGAGTTTGTGGTGGTGGTGGTGGTGGTGGTGGTAGAAGGTGAAGAAATTGGCAACGGCGGTAGGCGATGGGAGGATAAGGATTTTGAAGGTGCAATTGATAAAATGAGTGGTTGACTTGAGGCTCTCCACAAAGTCGTATTGATTAAAGAAACCACCATCAATGCCTACAGCTTAGTATCTTTCACTTTTTACTCATACAAATTTACCAGCAATTAAAGCACAACAGCAGTTCACAAACTTTAATTAAGATGTGTATTTGATGTGGAAAATGCAGACTTATTAATGTATTAATTAAAATGAGATTTTATTAATGAAGAAAAAAAGGAAGAAAAAAAAAAAAAACGAAGTACAAGCAACCCAAGAAAACGATCAACGAGTCAAAGGTCAGGCCTCGTTAAAATTAACTATTAGTATGTACAAACGAAACATAAAAAATAAACATGAATTTTTCTTTTCTTTCTGGGTGTTTTTTTTTTCTAATGATGACAACATTAGGTGATGCTTAATTAATTAATATTAATTATTTATATTAAATTTTGATGATTTTTTTAAAATTTTATCAACTTTATAATATTATAATTTTCGAATATTATGCAGTAATTGGTTCAAAACATATATTAATTAAAACGATAAATATTTTTTTTTGGGTGATTAAAATGATAAATGTTACTATAAAATGATACTCCTATAAATTTATATTCATAAGAAATTATTTATTAAAATAATTCATTTATACGTGCATTAGTATCATTAAATATATGAAATTCTCTGTTTTGTTAATGAAGAAATGATTTCTTTTACATATACTTGCAGAAATAACGCGCGTTGCACTTTTTTAAATAAATTACAAATATTAAATAAATAAATTCAAAGATTGCGCCATGATGGACTCGTACCCAAACCTAACCACTCTACCGAGGCCAACACACGCACACCCGTACGAGTATTTTGCTATATATGTAAGTGTGTCCAAGGGTAACTTTTAGGTAAATAAGTGTTCCATACTATGTTAAAATGTCACTTTTCATATGTGTGAAGTGTTATTATTAATATACCATCTAAGATGGACTGTGATGTATTAATTTTTGCATGTACATCTTCAAGTGGTCCTCAAATAAATTGAGTTGAATTTGAAGCCTTTTAATAGTTAAGCAGAATTCAAAAGATAAATGGAGTTGAGCCTTAATTTTTGTATTGGGCCTTAATTTTGTTTATTATATGAAGAAGCCCAATTGGTCGATGTTAGTTCATAGGTACTGTCTCGTGTAATTTCATTAGCTATTCCAACTATGGAAAGTATTCCAACTATCAGAAAACTCAACCATATTAATTGAAGAAAATAAAAATAACAGAAAGAAGATAGCAACAACAAGAGTATTATAAATAATCTCATTCAAATATATACTCAACAAATTGATGAGCTTCTATTAAGAGATCTCATAAATTTGAAATATGAAGCCAGAGATTGATTAGTACATTGCCAGAATCTACAACAATTCAGCTCTCTCATTTGACTGAAACATTGTGACTATAACAGAAACATAAGACATGATATTGCAAAGTAGTAAGACTAACTTGTTTGGCAAGTTGCAGAATCACTTGAGATCAAAAAGAAGAATCAACGATACGTTTAAAGGAAAACTTGTCTTTTAATTGATTGGCACAAGCAACAGCTAAAGGACTGCAGTCAATTAATTCAATTTCTGTGATCCAAGAGTGATCATACGGCCAATTGAGTTGTTGTAATTTGTAGCAATGCTTCATGCTTAGGCTTCGAAGCTCCGGAAAACTTCCACGTTGAGGTCTCCATTGCACCAAATCGGTGTCTTCAATTAGAAGTCTAGTAAGTTTCAAGAATCCCCTTGATTCTATTTCCCACTCTGGGCCTCGAAATGCATAGCATTCTAATATGAGACTTTTGAGATTTGGCAGCAATGAACCAATGTCATTTATGTACTTCCAAGGATACCACAATCCACTCAAATGTAACATTTCAAGACTTGATGGGAACATTGAAAGAGGAATCAAATAGGTAGCATTAAACTGATATGAAGGATTCCTAACGCGATATCCAAGTCTGTCCAAATTCTGGAGTTGTGAGATATAACCCAAGTAACTCAATGGGTTAGTTTCATCAACATCATCATCATAAGGTTTCAACTCCACTTCAATTCCTAATACCTTTAAATTAGGAATTCTTTTGAGAACTTCTGTTGTACAACTGTTTGCACTTACACCAAAAAGTGTGATGAGTTTTTTCAAGGTAGCATCAGAGTTAGGGGCTGGTAGGTCGCTTCCCCATATCTCAAGATGCTCTAGCTCTTGCATGTCCCAAATTTGCACAGGCATATATGACTGAACTCCACGCTTTTTAATGTTCGTATGTCTTGCAATAAGGTGAAAAAGATTGGATATGGAAGCAGGGAGCTCCCCGTTGCAAGTTAGAGCAAGGTATTGTAGACAAACTGGTTTCAAAATTTCAATTGGGATATGGTAAAATCGAACATCAACAGCATGTAATACCCTAAGCAACTTGAAACACATGGCATGTATTGGCACTGGATATTGGTGATAAGGACCAAAACAAAGGAGAGAACGGACAGTGGATGCACAATCACTTTTTATCGAATCATACACTTGTTTGAAGCAGAATAAAGTGTTGCAATGGGCGCACAACCGGCGCTGATATTTTATAACATCATCAGAACTTTGTAAGACATGTAGAAACTTGATCTTACTAGCTTGTTCTTGACACAAGTATTGCCAGCAAGAATGCACGCGATACCTTTTACTTGAAAACCAAGAATCTGATGTGTTGAGAACAAGATGATACCAAATAGAAAGCCTTTTCAAGCATTTATTGGAGAATTCTTCAAAACTTTCTTCTCCACTTGGTTCAAGAAACTCCTCAGTACTCAATAGACTATTGATCAGGACTGGACGAATATCAAGATATGGAGGGAAAGCTCCCATATAGAGAAAAAACATTTTTAAATGTTGGGGTAAGTAGTCATAGCTTGGGAAAAGTACCTCTGATATTTGATTATATGCTTCCGCGAAGACTGAACTATGTTGTTTGGCTACTTTAGTCCAGTATTCTGGGGTCTTGTCGGCTTTTGATAAGAGCTCTGCAACCGTGACAATCATAAGAGGAAGACCTTCACATTTCCACGCAATCTTCTCTCCCAGTTTCTCAAGTTGAGGAGGAAAACCCTCTTCACCAAACACCTTCTCACCAAGTAATTCCTTACTTTCTTCTTCATTCAACAATCCTATTCTTTGGAACCCATCCTCTGTGAATACTATTTGTTGTCTACTTGTGTTCTACATGCATTTTTCATCTCCTTTGTCGCGTTTATTCATAGTTTTTGGGCGTTTTAATTGAGTTCTTGAGAGTCTTTGGTTTGAATTGTTAAATTTGTGTGGAATAGACTACTCGTCCGTGTTCGTGTTGTTTTTACAGGTTTTGGACTCAATTTGTGAAGTTTTGGATGAAGCGTAGTGGAATACGCGAAGTGACGAGTCCATAGGCACAAACGGGGCGAGAATCAGGCATCGGATGAGCAAGAACGGGCACCGGGAAGTCCGTGTGTCGGAGGACACGCGGGCCGTGCACGAGGACGGGCGCCGGGAAGTCGCGCGGATTCGGGCATGCGGCCGCATGCCACGGCCGCGCGAGGATGCAGAACCCGCTGGAAGACCGCGCGGGCCAGGCGCGCGGCCGCGCTAGGAGAACACGCGCGAGCTCGCGCGGCCCAGCCATGCGGCCGCGCGACCATCCCGCGCGAGGCGCCCGAGTCAGCCCATCTTTTCCGCTTTTTCACCTAAAACGCGATTTTTGGAGTATTTCGAGTTAGACGACCTAGGGCATATAAATACCATCTTTTAGCTTATCCCAGACATCCTTTATCATATTCTGATTTTCCCTGAGAGCTGTGAGACACGGAGCAAGAGCAAGACTGAAGAATCTCGAACTTCTCTACGGTTTTTCATAGTTTTATGTTTATTAGTTTTATTGAGATTGTGATTTTTAGTCATATGTCTATGTGTGGCTAAATCCCTTTTCCCAGGGTTTAGGGAGTAAACATGATTCGAATTTCTGACTGTTGATTTAATTAATTGAGATTTATATTCCTTTTCTATGTTCTTGATTTAATTGCTTGCTTTATTGCTTGATCACCAATTTAGCATTACCATAGGTTTTAATTTGAGATCGGGAGATGATAATTATAACCTGAACATAGAACATAGAACACATTTATTTTAATTCTAAAGGGAATTAATAATTGTGAGGGCGTTAATCCTAGGAACTTTTAGGAGTTACATGTTAGAAGTGTGATCCGGGGACGGTAGCCTTGCATGTAATCAACGGTTTGTATGCCACGGGAGTGGGTATAGAATTAACTTTGAGATTGCCTTAGGAATTATCTCATTAATTGAATCATACGTGTTAGTTAGGAGAATCTGTTGAAACCTCTGCCTTGGGAAACTTCTTTCTTCTGTTACTACGTGATTCTTACAGCTTGATTTCTTTTCAGTATTCCTTTATTTCAATTTAAATTTGTTTTCAAGTATCAACCTTTACAATTCGGTTTTCCAGATAGAGTAAAGTGATTACGATTAGGCATTGATAACAATTAGTCCCTGTGGATTCGACCTTGTCACTGCTATACTCAATTGCACCCGTACACTTGCGGCGTGTAAATAAAATAGCGAACAAGTTTTGGCGCCGTTGCCGGGGACTGATTCTTATCAGTACTATTCCGTTAATTGTTTGATACTACTCTGGACTTTTATTTCTGTTATTTATTTAAGTTTTTTTTTTACTTCTTTCTTGTGGTTCTAATTTGAAACTGGTGGCTTGTTTAGGTGGTTTATGAACACAAGATCTAAAAATTTACCTCTAGTAGATTTTGATCCGGAACTTGAAGCTTCACTCCGCCAGAAAACTAAAGCCACACTCAAGACGATGGCCACTGCGGAAGAAGTCCGTGCATTGAGAGAGCAAGTTGCAGCGGTGTTGGATGCTCAGAAAAAATGCTGCTGAGCAAAAACAGCCGCCTATTGATGAGGCATTTACTCCACTATACCAGTACCAAGAAGCCGCCCAGAGTCAACTGCGAGCAACTTTCGAGCTAAGGACTGGGCTGATTACCATGGTACAACAGAACCAATATGGAGGTAGTGCCATAGAAGATCCGAATGTGCATTTGAGACAGTTTCTGGAGTTATGCAGTACTATAAAGATGAACGGCGTAGCAGATGATATCATTCGCCTTCGTCTATTTCCCTTTTCACTACGGGACAAGGCCAAGTCATGGTACCATACTCTGCAATTGGGATGCCAATCCAGCATGGGAAGATTTGGCACACCTGTTTCTGCGAAAGTTTCACCCTCCTGGTCTCACTTTGAAGTTGAAGATGGACATCGTTCAGTTTCAGCAATTCTGAAGGAGAATCACTTAGCAGAAACATGGGAACGATATCAAGAGAAATTGAGGAAGTGCCCGTCCCACTGGCTTTGATGAAGGGACTCTAGTCGTCATGTTCTACAATGCTTGTGGAGAGCGCACGAGGATGTTCATGGACACAGCAGCTGGAGGCTCCATACTCAAGAAGGGAAGCGCGGACGCGATGGAGATCATAGAAAGTATGGCAGCTACCAGCTACCAATGGCCGTCCGAGAGGGTGCAGCTGAAGAAAGTTGCTGCAGCATCTAGCTCAGATCCTTTGGCAGTGATCTCGACTCAGCTGGCAGAGCTGAGTTCACAAATTTCAGCAATGTCTATGGGAAAACCTGAACCAGCTGTGGAGGATCCGACAGGCATAGAAGATGCCAACTTCATTCATGGGAGGAACTTCGGGAATTTCCAGCGTGGACAGCAGAGTGGATACAATAGAGGGACAACAATATCAGCAAGGAGGCCGCTCACACCCGAATTTGTCATATGGGAATCCCAATAATGCAATTCAACCTCCACCAGGCTTCTCGGTTACCAACGGAGTGATAAACGAAGAGAAGAAGCCGAAATCTTGAGGAGTTGCTAATGAAGTTCGTGGCCAAGTCCGACGAGAGGATGGAAAAGTTGGAGTCCAATGCTGCAGCTGTGGGGACCCAGATGAAGATGTTCGAGACCCAATTGGGTCAACTGGCCAATGCTTTTACAAATCTACACCAACAAGGTCAGTTTCCGAGCAATACAACTGTTAATCCCAAGGAGCATTGCAAGGCAATCAATTTGAGGAGTGGGACTACTTATGAGGGACCCAAGATGCCTGAGGACGAGATCGTGTCGCCGGTTGATGAGAAAGAAGCTGAGGAGGTCACCGTTGAGGTTTCTGGCAAAAAGAAGAATGAAAAGCAGAAGACTACTTCGCCAGCAACAGTGACTTTGCCGTTCCCTCAGCGACATCAGAAGGAGAAGGTGAAACAGCAGTTCTCCAAGTTTCTAGAGATCTTCAAGAAGTTGCACATCAATCTTCCATTGGTGGAGGCGTTGCAGGAGATGCCACAATATGCAAAATTCTTGAAGGACATCATCTCGAGAAAGAAGCGGCTGGGAGAGTTTGAGACGGTAAATCTCAATGAGGAGTGCAGTGCGATCTTGCAGAAGAAGCTCCCAGCCAAGCTTAAAGATCCTGGCAGCTTCACTATTTCCTGCATCATTGGAGGCCAGCAGTTTGGGAAGGCGCTATGCGATTTGGGGGCAAGCATTAATCTCATGCCCTTATCTATTTTCCAGCGGTTGGCTATTGGAGAGATGAAGCCGACGTCGATCGCGTTGCAGATGGCAGATAGGTCGGTGACGTATCCACGGGGGATAGTGGAAGACGTGTTGGTGAAGGTCAATGAGTTCATATTCCCAGCTGACTTTGTGGTGCTGGATTTTGAGGAGGATAAGACCATCCCGTTGATCCTAGGGAGACCGTTCTTGGCCACAGGAAGAGCCTTGATAGATGTGGCTAATGGGGAGCTCACTTTGAGAGTGAATGATGAGAGCCACACCTTCTCCATATATCGAGCTTTGAAGTTTATGATGAGAAGGAAGATATTGACATGGAGGAGTGCAAGCTGTTGAGCCTAGTTGATTCCTGTGACACACCATCTTCATGGAAGGGTCTCGGCGACCCTCTTGAGGCTTGCATCTCTCATTCATTTTTCTCTACTGATTTTGATTTTCCTCTTGATATGCATTTGTTTTCTGATGAGTTATTTGAGTGTTGTAGTGCATTGGAGAGTGTTGCAGAGATTGCACCTAGGAGAGGACGATTTCTGGAGCTGCGCACCGAGGAGGAGAAGAAAAAGATGGAGGAGGAAAAGGGGACCGCCCCAAAGCTTGAGCTGAAGCCGTTGCCGGATCACTTGAGATACGCCTTCCTAGGTGATGGTGAGACGTATCCGGTAATTGTATCAGCTCATCTTACTTCTTGTGAATTGGATTCTTTGTTGCGTGTGTTGAGAAAGCATAAGTCTGCTATTGGTTGGTCGATTTCTGATTTGAAAGGGATTAGCCCAAGTGTCTGCATGCATAGGATTTTGCTTGATGATGATGCTAGGCCTAGAGCGCAACCTCAAAGGCGTTTAAATCCTATTATGCAAGAAGTTGTTAGGAAAGAAGTGTTGAAACTGCTTGATGCTGGGATTATATATGCTATATCTGATAGTGAGTGGGTAAGTCCTACTCAAGTGGTGTCTAAGAAAGGGGGATGACTGTTGTGAAGGGTGAGTCTGATGAGATGATTGCTACACGTGTGGTTACTGGTTGGAGAGTCTGCATTGATTATCGCATGTTGAATGCTGCTACTAGGAAAGACCACTTTCCCCTCCCCTTTATTGATCAGATGCTTGATAGATTGGCTGGGTATGAATATTACTGTTTTCTTGATGGTTATTCTGGGTACAATCAAATTATGATTGCCCCGGAAGACCAAGACAAGACTGCTTTTACTTGCCCATATGGGATTTTTGCTTATCGTCGCATGTCTTTTGGTTTGTGTAATGCTCCTGCTACGTTCCAAAGATGCATGATGGCTATTTTCCATGATCTGATTGAGAGTGTGATGGAAGTTTTCATGGATGATTTCTCTGTGTTTGGTAGTTCTTTTGATCATTGTCTAGAGAATTTGTCTGTTGTGCTTGCTCGTTGTGAGGAAACTAACTTGGTGCTTAATTGGGAGAAGTGTCATTTTATGGTGCGAGAAGGTATTGTTCTTGGCCACAAAGTTTCAGCTGCAGGTTTGGAGGTTGATCGAGCCAAGATTGTTGCCATAGAGAAGCTCCCGCCACCAACCAATGATAGAGCAGTGCGCAGTTTTTTGGGTCATGCCGGATTCTACCGCCGCTTCATCAAGGACTTCTCAAAGGTTGCTAAGCCGTTGAGTCAGCTGTTGGAGAAAGATGTCAAGTTCTGTTTTGATGATGCTTGCACAGCTGCGTTTGAGACTTTGAAGAAAGCCTTGGTCACAGCTCCTGTTTTGATTGTTCCGGATTGGACGCAGCCATTCGAGTTGATGTGTGATGCTAGTGATATTGCTATTGGAGCTGCGTTGGGTCAGAAAAGGGACAAGATTTTTCGTGTCATCTATTATGCCAGCCGGACTTTGGATAAAGCTCAGGCGAACTACACGGTGACCGAGAAGGAGATGCTAGCAATTGTTTACGCTTTTGACAAGTTCCGCGCATACTTGATCGGGACGAAATCAATTGTGTACACTGATCACGCAGCCATCCGATTTCTCTTTGATAAAAAGGATGCCAAGCCACGACTCATTCGGTGGATCCTGTTGCTGCAAGAGTTCGATATAGAGATTCGGGATCGTCGTGGTTGTGAGAATGTGGTTGCCGATCATCTCTCTCGCCTAGAGAATCCGGTAGAAGGAGAGGAACTTCAAGTTCCAATCAAGGAGACATTCCCGGATGAGCAGATTCTGCAAGTGAGCTCGCCTAGGCCATGGTATGCCGACTATGTGAATTTCCTGGCAGCCAAATATCCTCCACCCAAGGATTTGAGCACTTATAAGAAGAAGAAATTCTATCATGATGTGAAGTTCTACATGTGGGAGAAACCTTTTCTCTACCGACGATGCGCTGACATGGTGATTCGCCGTTGTGTGCCAGAAGAGGAGTGGGGACCGATCCTCACTCAATGCCATTCATCACCAAGTGGAGGCCATTTTGGAGCCAATAGAACCGCCTTCAAAGTCTTACAAAGTGGTTTCTATTGGCCCTCCATCTTTAAGGATGCCCACGCTTTCGTGTCTCGTTGTGATCGTTGCCAACGTATGGGTGGTATTTCTAAGAGGCATGAGATGCCTTTGACTAGCGTGGTGGAAGTTGAGCTATTCGACGTGTGGGGGATCGACTTTATGGGTCCGTTCCCTTCATCCTATGGGAACCAATACATCCTTTTGGCCGTTGAGTATGTGTCGAGGTGGGTCGAAGCCATTCCCACCGCCAAGAATGATTCAAAGGTGGTGATGAAATTTCTGCAGAAGTACATCTTGTCGAGATATGGAGCGCCGCGAGCCTTAGTAAGTGATGGGGGATCACATTTCTGCAATCGATGGTTGGAGAGCTTGTTGAAGAGGAATGGAGTAAAGCATCGTGTCACTACGGCATATCATCCTCAAGCGAATGGACAAACCGAGCTAGCCAACCGTGAGATTAAGCAAGTGTTGGAAAAGACTGTGAATGGAGGTCGCAAGGATTGGGCGATATTGCTAGATGACGCTCTTTGGGCGTATCGCACGGCATACAAAACTCCTTTAGGTATGTCTCCATATCAATTGGTGTTTGGAAAGTCGTGTCACTTGCCGGTGGAGTTTGCCCACAAAGCTTTTTGGGCGGTGAAGAAATTGAATTTGGACTTTCACTCGGCTGGAAAAGAGAGGATGCTTCACTTGAGTGCTTTGGAAGAGTTTCGTGATCAAGCCTTTGAAAACTCTAGCATTTATAAGGAGAGGACGAAGAGGTTTCATGACAAGATGATCCTCAAGCGAGAGTTTGCCGCAGGAGATCAAGTCCTTCTATTCAATTCCCGTCTTCGTCTGTTTCCGGGAAAATTGAAGTCGAAGTGGTCGGGACCGTTCACCATCTCCCAAGTTTTTCCTAATGGAACGATCGAGTTGAGCAAAGAAGGAGATGAGCCGTTTCGAGTGAATGGGCAGCGAGTGAAGGCTTACTATAGCCCGGATCAAGTCCACACGGTGGACGTCATTGATCTTCGTGATTGTTGAGTCATGAAGCGTCGAGCTATCGACGTTAAAATAGCGCTTATTGGGAGGCAACCCAAAGTTTGTGAGTTTTTCTTTTGTTTTAGTACGTTAGTTTCTTTTCGCTTTCGTTCGTGTTTGTTGTTTGCTGCGTTTTTGCAGGTACAAACCCAAAAAAAAAAAAAAAAAAAAAAAAAAAAAACATGTTTTTCGAGGAGTTGGACGCCCAGACCGCGCGGCCCAGGCATGCGGCCGCGCGAGCAGCCCGCGCGAGGAAGGCAGACTCTCTGGAAGGGTCACGCGGTCCAGGGGCGCGGCCGCGCGAGGAGGCCGCGCGAGCTCGCGCGGTCCGGGGGCGCGGCCGCGCGACACGCCCGCGCGAGGAAGGCAGATTTCCGGAGCAGGTCACGCGGTCTGAGGGCGCGGGCGCGCGAGGAGGCCGCGCGAGCTCGCGCGGTCCAGCCATGCGGCCGCGCGATTCACCCGCGCGACCCGGACCCGGCTGCGACCCGCGCTAAAACCCGCCCAGAACCGGTTTTTAACCCTTTATCTCCCTCTTTTCACGAATTTTACACACACAACACCTAATTTTCACACACTAACACCCCAATTCATTTTTTTTCTCTTACTTTCTTCCACCCAATCCATCCAAGGTATGTTTTTCTTGCCCAAATTACTTATGTTTTTCAATTCTTGGCATGATTTACTAGCTTTTGACCGATTGTTTTGCTTTATTCCATGATTTATTTTCTTAGTTCCAAACTAGGGCTTTAATTGGGGATTTCTCGTTTTCTCTTGATTTCTCTTGATTCTATGCTTATATTTGGACGAATTCATGCTTAGGAATGACTTATTTATCATGGGTAAACTTAATTGTTGGTCAATTTGAGCTCTTGGTGTGGATTTGGTTCCTATGCTATGATCTGGGGGATGATGTTCTTTGGCCTTACTCCTATGCTCTATATTGTTCTAGCTTATGTTCTTAATCACATGCTACATATTCTATGCATAAGAAACACATGAGTTTGGCCTTTGAATTGATTTGGTGTGTTGGGTGGTGGCTTGATGTGCCTTGATTTTATTCTTCTTGTGTGTGTAAATTAAGTTTGGGGGATAGTTTCTAATGCAGCATGTTTGAGTTTTGCAGTATTCTCAGCATGCCTCCAAAGGGGAAAGCAACCCGGGCCGCCAAGGGAAAGGGCAAAGCCACTGGCTCGTCCTCAAGAAGCAGCCGTGCGGCGCCGCCGGTTTCAGAGTTCTCACCGGCTCACTTCGGTGTGGAACTCCCTGATGATGTCTCACTGAAGAACTGGGAGAAGCTCATCCACATCCCGGTCAAGCCCACAAAGTACATCTGTCCAACCACTGTGGAGAAGTTGGGCATCCAGGATGATGTTTGGGCTATGGTCGATCGCGCGGGACTTCGACAGGTTTTCACAGGGAACTGGCACACTTATCGGATTCTCACGATTGAGTTCCTTTCCACTTTGAAGATCAAATATGATCGGACCATTCCCACGGAGTGCCAATTCCGCTTGCTCAACAAGGATTACGGGATGACTTGCAACAATTTCAATGACATTCTTGAAAGTCCGCGGAGCGGGATATATGGTGTTGCCGGTTTTCAACCGCAGCAGTTATGGGCTGCCATGGCTGATTTGACTCTTGAGGACACCAAGCATTTCGTCACTGGCCGTGCAAAGGCCAAAGCATTGAGAAACCCGGTCTTCAGATACATACAGCGGGTGATGGCCTACAATTACTTTGCTCGGGAGAATGTGGGCAACCTACGTTCTGACGAATTGCTTCATTTGAACTGTATGCTCACCGGTGACAAGATTGATTTAGCCCCTCAGTTGCTAGATCAATTTCACAGTCAGCTCACCTCCCCGACCGCCTCCATTGGCATTGGAGGATTTGTCACCGCCCTTGCTCTCGACTTGGAACTTGAGATCACGGAGACCGCGGTTTCTGAAGACATATTGGTGGATTTGAAAGTGCTCAAAGCAGCGGGACACGTCGCGGATGGCCGGAACTTGTATTGGGTCTTGAAGCCAAAGCTATACTTTCCATTGCCAAACCCACACTTGACCACCGTGTTGGATGTGGCAGATCATTCAAACTGGCTGCTGAACACCCCGGAGCACCTCAACCTCATACGCCAGCGCCCACCGGCAACACAGGCAAGACGGTCAGTGGCAAGAGATGAAGCTGCAGAGGAGGAAGCAGCTTATGAAGCAGGGGGCGACGTGCCCCAAGAGTCTGAGGCGGGGACTTCATCCTACTTTCCCCACCATCATGCACCTCCGCCGCCGCCCGTTGGATATGATTTTAATGCCATGGAGCAGCGGCTCTATGGCCACATGGATGCCGGGTTTGCCACGATGCAGCAGCATATGTATGGCCACATGGATGCAGGTTTCCAAAACCTGCAAACCAACATGTACGGCCACGTGGACAATCAATTCGCTGCGTTTCAGAGGCAGCAACAGGGCTACTTTGATGCCCAATTTGAAGCTGAGCGCGCTGCCCGACTACGGCAACATGAGGAGTATATGCGCCAACATGCGGCGTATATGAGGTCGATGAACGATTGGCAGCGAGCCTTCCCAGGACCGCCGCAGGATCCTCAGGACCCGCCAGCCCCTTGAGCCCCGGTGAGTTCGACTCCGTGCCCTACACTTCCTTTTCAAACTTATTCTTCCTTGTGGAGAATAAGTTTGGGGGGATGTGGCTGTGTGGGCACTCTATCTTTACTGTTTTGTTTTTTTTTTTAGTTTGTCTTAGTAGTTTTGAGTCTTGTTTTTGTCTGTTGCTCTGTGTTGATGCCTTGGTGAAGAGATGAGATGTGTATGAATTGGTTGGATAACTGGCCTATGATGATTTCTGTTTTAAAATGGTAAAACTGCATGTGTTTGTGTCGACATTGTTGAGATTGGGCATGATTGATAAATGATAAGCATGGTCTTTAATGTGTTCGCAATCAATGAAATAAGCTGTGAGTTTTGAGCCTTGACTGTCACTATTTTCCACAGTCTTATTTCTGTTTCTTGAGTGATTGTTCAAGCATGCTTGTTTCTCGCTAGAACTTGTCTTGGTTTCTCCCTCGAGGTCACATAGTGTGCTTAATAACTGTGAGATGATAGAAGGCCATCTTTGCTAGCCCATATATCCCATACTTGTCCTTTTACTCTATATGATCCTAGTTTCGCCCATTTGAGCTTTTATTATCCATTTTATTTGGTTTAGCCGTGGGTGGGAACTTGGAATTTGTTGCTATGGGAATGTTGGTTTGTGGAGGTGTGTGATCATGGTTTGTGAACTTCGTCTTTGATTGGAAAAATCCTAGTATCCTACAAGTCTTAAAAATAAAAAAATAAAAAAAAAAAAAAAAAAAAGAAGAAAAGAAAAGAAAAGAAAAAGAAAAGAGTGAAAAAAAAAATTGAAAAATGGGTACATAGGACACATTAGAAGGTCATATTGTCATGGGAGATGATTGTTGTGTTGTGGTGAATTATATATTGAAAATTTGGTTTTATGAAAGGTGGAGGATAGAATTGAGTAAGAATGATATAAGGTTGGTGATGATGTTACTTTGATTTGCATCTTTGAGTCACTTAGCCAAACATATCCTACCTTACCAAAGAGCCTACATTACAACCTTCAATAAAGACCTTTTTGATCGTGGTTATAGGAGCACACATTTAGTGATGGAGAGGTGAGACGATTGACAAGCTTATGGATGAGTGCATGTTTAGCTTGAACTGAGCGTATACACGTCCTTTCTGATTGATACACTTGAGAGTTGAGAGTTCGTATTTTCTTTATCTTTTTGGTGAGGATTGCGAGTCGTTGAAGACCATAATTTGAAGTTTGTCATGAGTGTCATTTCTTGATGATAGGAGACACAAATGCATGCAGTTGTTTTTGTTGATAAATCTGAAGCCACAAGGTTATCCACTTTTCTCTGCGCTCTTGTCGATTCAACTGTGGTTCATCTTTGTTTTTGTCCGAGGACGGACAATGGTTTAAGTTTGGGGGGTTGTTCTACATGCATTTTTCATCTCCTTTAGCGCGTTTATTCATAGTATTTGGGCGTTTTCATTGAAGTTCTTGAGTGTCTTTGGTTTGATTTGTTAAATTTGTGTGGAATAGACTACTCGTCCGTGCTCGTGTTGTTTTTACAGGTTTTGGACTCGATTTGTGAAGTTTTGGATGAAGCGTAGTGGAATACGCGAAGTGACGAGTCCATAGGCATGAACGGGGCAAGAATCGGGCATCGGATGAGCAAGAACGGGCGTCGGGACGTCCGTGTGTCGGAAGACACGCGCCCGTGCGCGAGGACGGCGCCGGGAAGTCGCGCGGTCCGGGCATGCGGCCGCGTGCCACGGCCGCGCGAAGATGCAGAAGTCGCTGGAAGACCGCGCGGTCCAGACACGCGGCCGCGCGAGGCGCCCGCGCGAGCTCGCGCGGGTCAGCCATGCGGCCGCGCGACATACCCGCGCGAGGAAGGCAGGAAGTCTGGGGAGCTCACGCGGTCTGGGGGTGCGGCCGCGCGAGGAGGCCGCGCGAGCTCGCGCGGTCCAGCCATGCGGCCGCGCGACCATGCCCGCGCGAGGCGCCGAGTCAGCCCAAGTTTTCCGATTTTTTACCAAAAGCGCGTTTTTGGAGTATTTTAGAGCTCAGACGACCTAGGGCACATAAATACCATCTTTTAGCTTATCCCAGACATCTTTTATCATATTCTGACTTTTCCTGAGAGCTGTGAGACACGGAGCAAGAGCAAGATTGAAGAATCTCGACTTCTCTACGGTTTTTCATAGTTTTATGTTTATTAGTTTTATTGAGATTGTGATTTTTAGTCATATGTCTATGTGTGGCTAAATCCCTTTTCCCAGGGTTTAGGGAGTAAACATGATTCGAATTTCTGACTGTTGATTTAATTAATTGAGATTTATATTCTTTTCTATGTTCTTGTTTTAATTGCTTGCTTTATTGCTTGATCACCAATTTAGCATTACCATAGGTTTTAATTTGAGATCGGGAGATGATAATTATAACCTGAACTAAGAACATAGAACACATTTATTTTAATTCTAAAGGGAATTAATAATTGTGAAGGCGTTAATCCTAGGAACTTTTAGGAGTTACATGTTAGAAGTGTGATCCGGGGACGGTAGCCTTGCATGTAATCAACGATTTGTATGCCACGGGAGTGGGTATGAATTAACTTTGAGATTGCCTTAGGAATTATCTCATTAATTGAATCATACGTGTTAGTTAGGAGAATCTGTTGAAACCTCTGCCTTGGGAAACTTTCTTTCTTCTGTTACTACGTGATTCTTACAGCTTGATTTCTTTTCAGTATTCCTTTATTTCAATTTAAATTTGTTTTCAAGTATCAAACCTTTACAATTCGGTTTTCCAGATAGAGTAAAGTGATTACGATTAGGCATTGATAACAATTAGTCCCTGTGGATTCGACCTTGTCACTGCTATACTCAATTGCACCCGTACACTTGCGGCGTGTAAATAAAATAGCGAACAGAGCACCTTTCATAAACTATACCTAGTGCGATTGACTATACCTAGTGTTTACTTATAAACTATACCTAGTGTTTACTTATTTTTATGAAACCAACACCTAAAACTACAAAGTGAAATCATAAACTATACCTAGTGCGATTGACTGAAGAAAACGAAGTGAATGATCGGAAACTTTGCACTAGAGGAAAATAGCTGTTATATTCAAAAGTATCAGATAGCGTGCCGGTAATACATGAGCTGAGGTCTATTTATAGATTACAATTGAGGGTAAAAAGGTAAAATCATTATCCACGCATGCTCCTTGCGTGGTCGGAGGGTATAACAGTAACTTCGTTTTTACACGGGATTTCTTCCCGCGCCTTCTAGCATTTCTCTGGCGGGGGTGACTCCTCTGGCGAAAGATGATTCCTCTGGCGAAGAGTGACTCCTCTGACGAGGGCGACTTCTCTGACGAACACGATTCCTCTGGCAAGAGCCATTCCTCTGGTGGATGAGTTATCTCTGGTGGATGAAATCCCTCTGGCGAGGATGATTCTTCTGACCAGTATGACTCCTCTGATGAGGATGATTCCTCTGATTTGTATCCTTTCTCTACTCTGCACATATCACTCCTCATCAACCACTCCCCCCTCTAGTCTGGTTGAACCGGGTAGTCTTCACGTTCAACCAGTAGAGTTTTGTGAAGATCAGCACTATGCTGGTTTTCCCTGATCCCTGCAAATCATGAAGATATAAACACTCTAATATTTTACGAAAATACAGGTAAGTCCTGTAAGTTGCTCTCTGGTGTTTTTGTCACTCCCCCCTGGTCTGGCTAGTTCACTTCTGGAATAGTGCAACTAGTCAGAGGATTCGCTCGCATGGATGACGTCACCTGCATTAAATGCCTGCCCGATCTACAGTGCTTTTTCCCGTACCCCGAGGTTACTTTTTAGCCTTTGCGTCTTTTCGCCTTTCCGTAGGGATTTTTAGCCGTCGATTTATTTCCGAATGCCACGTGTCGTTCATCCCGCATGTTGGTAGTTGCCCGCGTATATTTTTACTTAGTCGATTCGAACTCCCATTTTTCACTATTCTTCTTCTCCAGTTTTCTCAAATTCTTCTATCTGCAAATTCCGGCGATTCTCTCCCTGTTCCGGCGTATTTCCCGCGATACCTCCGCTCCGGTTTTTACCGTCCATTTTTCTCTGCCCTAGGTAATTTGCGTATCCTTTTTCTTCCCCATTATTTGTGATCAGTGTAAGTAGTTTTGAAGTTTGTTGGTGCTCTGATTGAGCGTGTTAGAAAACCCTAGGATTGGTATTTCTGATAATGGCCTCTACTTCCGCTCCTCAGCTCTCGCATTCGCCTTCCCCCTCCCCCCAAGCTTCTTCATCCTCCTCCCCCCAACTCCAGGATCTCGAGAGCCTTCCTTCCCCCTCTGCCTCTTATGATTCCCAAACTGTCCCCAGTTCTTCTCAGCCTAAGAAAAGGGGTAAGAAGACACCCCAACCCCCCAAGTGCATTCCTGAATCACGCCTCAGTGTCGCGGAGATGGATAAAATGCGACGCAAGTGTCGTTGCCCCCTAGGTTTACAATTTATCGCCTTTTCCAAAGACTCGACCCCTCCGGAAAAGCTCTATGACCATAAGACAGTGGCTATCTGGAAAGCCCAGATAGATGCTGGTTTAAGACTTCCTCCTCCTCCTTTCTTGGCCGATGTTTGCAATTACTACCGTATTCCCTTTTACCAGCTTACTCCCTCTGCCATCCGGAGATTGTACGCTTTTCACATTCTATGCCGCTTCCATGGTGTTGGAGATACTGCCAAGTTATTCTTTCAGACCCAGTCGCTTCGTATGCAGAACAGCCCTCTGTACAGTTTTGCTAGTCTTAAGAAGTATCCCACCACCTTTCTTTCCTCTCTAAACTCTCACGACAAAAATTTATTGTTCCAATACTGTTATGTGCGTACTCTTTCGGGTTCTTGGCGCGATTATTTCGTTTCGGAGTTGCAATGGCATAACCCTCGTACCACCTATAAACCAGCCTCTCCCGATGCCCCTTCCACCTTTGATTTGGGGGTTATAGCCCATCTTAATATGATGAACAAAGTTCAGCCTTTAGACTGTAAATACCTGGCTGAGAACAATTCGGCTCTGGCTCATAATGGCTTGTTTCCCCTATATCCACAGAAATCAATAGGTAAAAAATATGAGTTAGAAAAATATGTTAACTTCTGTTACCCTGATGCTAATGGTATAGCATTTTGATTGTGCAGACATGTCTTGGAGAATCAAGTGCGGGGGCAAATTGCCTGATATTACTGCTCCTACTCCCAGTGGGGAGCATGGCTCGGGGGGTGCTGTTTCCAGGACGTCCCTATCAGAACAGCCGACTGGGGTCGAGTTGATCGCTATTCCCTCTGTAGTAGAGATCTCAGAAGGAAATGTGGAGGCCTCACGCCCATCTGATGCAGAGGAGATTGATGCAGGCGTCCTTGTTCGTAGGAGTAACCGTCCCAGTACTGGTGATGCATCTGGCATTTGTGAGGAAGATATCCAGATTGTGGATATCACTGATGAAATTCCTTCACCCGATTCGGCCCCCGGTGTCACCCTTGCAGAGCTTTCGAAGAAAAGGAAAAGGGGCTCTCTGATCTCTATGGGTGAGAAGGAGAAGCAGGAGGGCCTGAAGAAGGCCGGTAAGTCCCCGGAGCCAGTAAAGAAGTCGGCTTGTGGTCCGAAGGTCCCCCCTTCTGCTGGGGAAAAGGGCAAGGGGCCAGCAAAGAAGTCCGCTGGTGGTTCTAAGGTTCCCACTTCTGCCGGGGGAAAAGGCAAGGGGAAAGCTGTGATGTCCCCTGCTGATGCACCGGAGGATGTTGTTCCTGGGCCGATTTCGAGTTTGTCGGGTCAAGGGCTAATTGATGCCTTGCTAGCTCGCGTCCACTCAAAGGACCAGGAGAAAGTGGAGAAATTGCCCCGGGGGGTTTTAGCTACTCAGCTGTGCCAGTTGGCTCTTCAGGTACCTTGTCTCTTATACCTTTATCATAGAAAGAAAGACGAAGTTACTAACCTTTTTTGTTGTTCTGTCGAAACCCATTTTGTTTTCTTACAGGTGGAGGCTCGGATGTGGGGAGCTGTTAAGTGTATCCACGACTATGACATGTCAGAGAAAGAGAGAGAGAAGGAACAGGCGGACATCGCCAAGCGTGATGATGATGTCGCTGGGGTGGTGGAACGTCTGAGTAAAGCTGAGGCAGAGATTGCTGAGTTGAAGGCCCAGCTGGCCCAATCGGAAGTGGAGAAGTCCTCCCTGGTTTCTGAATTGACCAGGACGACCAAGGAAGGCCGTGAGAGCCTTGCCAGGTTCAAGGCGGGATATGAAAAAGCTTACAAGGAGACCAGGCGTGGTTGGAAGAAGACACTTATAGAGGCTCAAAATCGTGCCTATGTCTTGGGGGCACGAGATCAACGCCTGGAATATTTCTTATCTCCGCAGGGTCAACACTTCCTAGGAGTGATGCTAGAGGGCACTCTGGAGGCTTTTAAAAAGACTCCTGAATACCTAGAGGATTTTGGGCCCCTTTTTGCTTACGTGATAGAGCGTACTGCTACCAAGGCACTAGAGATGGCGGGAGCAACCCCGGAGCAACTCGCTTCCTTGAATTTCCGAACCCTGATGGATAACCTTAAGGATGAGGAAATAAATGAACTGATGGGGATCCCTGCAAATTCTCCAGGGAAACCAGAGTGGTGGTATCCAGTGCTGGAGAAGGCCATTCCCTATTTTACTCTTGGGATTGGATTTGACTCATTGCCCTCTGCTCCCCTGTATATGCCTGCTTTCTCTGCTTCCCTGGTACGCTTTGTGAACCGGCTGCGGGATCCTACTGGCAAGGGCACCCGGTCATTTTCTCAGTTCAGCATGGAACCTCTCCTGCCCTCTGATTTAGCGCCTTCAGCTTTCTCCGATTCTGCCTCCTCCTCTGCTGCGGTGGATCAGCTGTTTGATCTGTATAGGGATGAGACTTTATATGTGCAGGAAGCTGCGAAGCTGTTGGATTTGGGAGCTCGTCTTCCCAAAGTGAAAGAGATCGGCATGCTGCCTGTGTTTACAGAGGGAACCTCTGCTAGCTAGATCCCTGCCAGTGGTGTTCCTCCTCCAGTATCCTATGCCTCTGCTTCTGCTTCCTCTACTTCTCCTGAGGATGCCTCCATCCCTCCTACCTAATTTGATAATAATTTTTGTAACTCTTTATTTTGTACAGACTGAATACTTTACCTCCGATTTTTGGTGTACAGCTGTGCCTCCTTGGCACGTTTTTATGAAACTTCTTTTCCGCTTATGTCGCTTTTTTCCCTTTGTTCTTTGTGTTGTTTTTGTTGCTTTCACGTTCATGTTGAATCTGTGCTTGGCTTGATTTAGCTCATCATGCTTGTTGTCGGTGTTTCTTTGATTTTCTCCTTCGAGATTTCTCTGATTTCCGCTGTGGGGGTTCTGTTGATTCCTTCGGACAAGAGCTTTGGTTGATTCTTCTGGAAAGGATTTCACCGCCTCCTCTGACGAGGATTTGATTGATTTCCCCCGGAAGGGATTTCACCGCCTCCTCTGGCGAGGATTTGGTTGATTCCTCTGGAAAGGATTTGGAAGGCTCCTCTGGCGAGGATTTTGGTTGACTCTCCTGACAAGAGTTTGGCGGACTCCTCTGACGAGGATTTCGCAGACTCCTCTGGCGAGGATTTTGATTGACTCTTCTGGCAAGAGTTTAGCGGACTCCTCTGACGAGGATTTCGCAGACTCCTCTGGCGAGGATTTTATTAACCTTTACGATAGGGATTTTACCGCCTCCTCTTCCGAGGATTTGGTTAATTTCTTTGTCAATGATTTCGCACTTCCCATCCAAGCTGCTTCCCATCCGAGCTGCTTCCCATCCAGGCTTGAGCACTCTGCGCGGAGCATGGAGGACCCGGGGGGTGCAACCAACTTTCGCGGCTTACGATTAAATAGTAACCCTCTGCGTGGAGCATGGAAGGCCCGGGTGGCACGACCAACTTTCACGGCTTACGATTAAATAGTAACCCTCTACGTGGAGCATGGAAGGCCCGGGTGGCACGACCAACTTTCAAGGCTTACGATTAAATAGTAACCCTCTGCGTGGAGCATGGAAGGCCCGGGTGGCACGACCAACTTTCACGGCTTACGATTAAATAGTAACCCTCTGCGTGGAGCATGGAAGGCCCGGGTTGCACGACCAACTTTCACGGCTTACGATTAAATAGTAACCCCCTGCACGGAGCATGGAAAACCCGGGGGGTGCAACCAACTTCCGTGGCTTACGGTTAAGTGCAACCTCTGCACGGAGCATGGAGGACCCAGGAGGAGTGCAACCAACTTTCGTGGCTTACGATTATGTGCAACCTCTGCGCGGAGCATGGAAGGCCCGGGTGGCACGACCAACTTTCGCGGCTTACGATTGAAAGAACACCCTGCACGGAGCATGAAAAACCCGAGGGGTGCGACCAGCTTTCGTGACTTACGGTTAAGGACAACCTCTGCGCGGAGCATGGAGGACCCGGGGGGTGTAACCAACTTTTGCGGCTTACGATTATGTGCCACCTCTGCGCGGAGCATGGAAGGCCCGGATGGCACGACCAACTTTCGCGGCTTACGATTGAAAGAACACCCTGCACGGAGCATGGAAAACCCGGGGGGTGCGACCAGCTTTCGTGACTTACTGTTAAGGACAACCTCTGCGCGGAGCATGGAGGACCCGGGGGGTGTAACCAACTTTCGCGGCTTACGATTATGTGCCACCTCTGCGCGGAGCATGGAAGGCCCGGATGGCACGACCAACTTTCGCGGCTTACGATTAAAAGAACACCCTGCACGGAGCATGGAAAACCCGGGGGGTGCGACCAGCTTTCGTGACTTACGGTTAAGGACAACCTCTGCGCGGAGCATGGAGGACCCGGGGGGTGTAACCAACTTTCGCGGCTTACGATTATGTGCCACCTCTGCGCGGAGCATGGAAGGCCCGGATGGCACGACCAACTTTCGCGGCTTACGATTGAAATAACACCCTGCACGGAGCATGGAAAACCCGGGGGGTGCGACCAGCTTTCGTGACTTACGGTTAAGGACAACCTCTGCACGGAGCATGGAGGACCCGGGGGGTGTAACCAACTTTCGCGGCTTACGATTATGTGCCACCTCTGCGCGGAGCATGGAAGGCCCGGATGGCACGACCAACTTTCGCGGCTTACGATTGAAAGAACACCCTGCACGGAGCATGGAAAACCCGGGGGGTGCGACCAGCTTTCGTGACTTACGGTTAAGGACAACCTCTGCGCGGAGCATGGAGGACCCGGGGGGTGTAACCAACTTTCGCGGCTTACGATTATGTGCCACCTCTGCGCGGAGCATGGAAGGCCCGGATGGCACGACCAACTTTCGCGGCTTACGATTAAATAGTATCCCTCCCTCTGCGCGGAGCATGGAAGGCCCGGATGGCGCAACCAACTTTCGCGGCTTACGAGCGCTTCCCTCCCTCTGCGCGGAGCATGGAAGGCCCGGATGGCGCAACCAACTTTCGCGGCTTACGAGCGCTTCCCTCTGCTCTGCTGGAGCGTGATCCCTCTGTTTTTCCCTTTACTTGTTGAGAAGTCATTTTTGAATTTGAAAATTGGGGATTACGGGTATACACCCTACTCCCCCCTCTGGTGACATGTGCAATACTCTGTTATGAATATGTTGGCCCAATTACTTCTTACTCCCTTCTCCGGCCCATGAATTCGCATAAGCCCATTACCTCTTGTCCCCTTTCTCAGGCCCAATACCGTCTCTATATATACCCTTCTCCCCTTCATGACCTAGCTCAGAATCCCTTATTTTCTTTTCGCCGCCCCCAAACTGTTCTCCTCTCAAACCCTAGATCTCCCGTCTTCTTGGCTCAAAATGCCTTCCTATCTTGGTTGTAACGCCCTCAGTCGGGGGAGTGAGTCCTTTTGCGAAAGTACGCCGGCGCCCGTTGGTGACTGAAAAAACAGGACTCCCCCCCGCCTGAGGGTTTTATCTCCGAGATTCTTACAGGAGGCTCCCCCTGCTCTTTTCCACCTTCTTCTCAGACCCTAGATCTCCCGACCCTTTGTCTATCCTTTCCTGTATCTTTCCCCATCTTGGTTGTAAAGCTCTCAATCGGGGGAGCGAGTCCTGTTAAGGGGTTGTATATTGAAAAGACAGGACTCTCCCCCGCTTGAGAGTTTTATCTCCAGGGTTCCTGAAGAAAGTTTCCCCCCTGAACCATTCCTAGCTTGGTTGTAAAGTACTCAAATAAGGGAAGTTCCCCTCAGAACATTCATATCCTTGAAGGCTTCGCTTTTTCCTCTGTGCTTCCAGTGCAGGTCTCTAGCTTTGTGATTGTGAGGAGGGGACTTCCCGTATTTGAGAGCATTATTACCAGTTTCCCGAGATCTGGAAGTTGATTGGTCTTTTCCTCCGCATTCTTTCCCTCTGGCACTTTGACTTGTTGCTTTTCTTGGTATTCTGCAGGTGTGGAGTAGATCCGGGGTGGATCTGCGGTAGATCTGGGATGAGTATTCCCCGATGGAAGAAAAAAGCTTGAAGTGTTGACACATGGAGGCGAAGTCGTCAGCTCTTGATGTTTTTGTTTTCCCTTTGACCTGCTAAGAAGCAGTTTTTGTATTTATTTCTCCCTTATCCTGCTGGGAAGCAGTTTGTACTTTGAATTTGAAAATTGGGGATTACGGGTATCCACCCTACTCCCCCCTCTGGTGACATGTGCAATGCTCTGCATGAACATGTTAAACGGCATATGTAACGTAAGAAAACGATAATTGAACTAAGCAAACACAACATTAGGGAATTCCCTAGAACCACATATCTGTTTTATTGATATCATGGCCCCGGACCTCGTTAAAACCCCTGTGGGGAAAAAGAGTATCCGGTCTACAAATGATTACTCCTGCTAAATAGCAGTTATACATAGAACTTTTTGAGTGTATTTATATTCCATGGCCTGGGGAGAGTTCTGTCATCTGAATCTGACAATATGTACGCTCCGCCACCCAAAACCTCTGTAACGATAAATGGTCCTTCCCAATTTGCTTCAAACTTGCCCACCACCTTTAACGCGTCTGCTATTTTCAATACTAGATCGCCCTTGACCAGTTTTCTTGCTCTGATCCTTTTGTCGTACCCTGCTTTGATGACACTTTTATATTTTGCTGCTCGGATTTGAGCTTTCTCTCGCTGTGCTTCCACAAGGTCGAGCTCTGTTCTTCGAAGATCGGCATTGTGTTCCGTATCATAAGTGATAATGCGGTATGATTCCAATCTGGCTTCTGCTGGTACCACTGCATTGGATCCATATACCAGCGTGAAAGGAGCCTCCCCTGTTGCCGTCTTCGGACTGGTGCGATAAGCCCAGAGGACGGTATCCAATTCTTCAACCCACTTCCCTCTGCTCTGATTCAGTCTCTTCTTGATCCCTTCACAAATAGTTCTGTTAGCCAGCTCCACCTGGCCATTGGCTTGTGGGTGGGCCACCGAGACAAAACGCTGTGTGATATCCATTCAGTCGCAGAAATCCGCGATCCTTTGCCCTGTGAACTGAGTCCCGTTATCAGATAAAATGATTCTCGGTACCCCGAATCTGCAACAGATGTTTCTCCAAATAAAGCGCTCCACTGTAACTTCATCAATCTTGCCCACAGCCTCGGCCTCGACCCATTTAGAAAAATAATCTACTGCCACGATGAGAAAGCATTTCCCTCCCGGTGCTGTAGGCAACTTCCCGATTATATCAATGCCCCATTTGTCAAACGGACATGCCGCGTACATGACACCCATAGGCTCCCCTGGTACATTGATTCGCCCTGCATGTCTCTGGCAAGCTTCGCACTTGCGGACGAACTCTCTGGCCTCCTTGTTGATGTGAGGCCAATAGAACCCGGCTCGGATAATTTTGCGCACAAGATCCCGAAATCCCGTATGCCCACCGCAGCAACCTGCATGAATTTCTTGCAAAGCAAAATTAGCTTCCTCTGGAGATAAATATTTTAGCAAAGGTTGAGTGAAAGATCGTTTGAAGAGTTGGTCGTTGATTAAGCAGTAGTTCTCATAGCGAGCCCTCTGATTGGATTCTCTGCTCAGCCGCTCCCCTGTCTTCAGAAAGTGTATAATCGGAGCTCGCCAATCGTCCCTAATCTCTACCGAGAACACTTGCGAAGTCTCCATCTCTCTGGTATCACAGAGTAAGATAATCTCGTCGCTCCAAGTTTGCTCTACTGCGCTAGCCATGCGCGCCAGTAGGTCGGCCTTCGTGTTTTCCTCCCGAGAAATCTGTTCGAGCTTAAATTCCATGAACTTTTCTTTCATTTCGCTAATTTTGGTATGGTACGCCTTCATCCTTTGATCCTTGATATTATAACCTCCCGAGAACTGTTGGGCAACCAACTGGGAATCTGTCTTTATGATGACGCACTCGGCTTTAAGCTCTGACAAGATATGAGCCCCTCTGACCACGGCCTCATATTCCGCTTCATTGTTGGATAACCGACAAGTGAATTTGATGGCGAACTGGTATGTCCCATAACCCGGCGAAGTGATATAAACCCCGATTCCACACCCTTCTTTTGTTACTGATCCATCCACGAAAGCAACCCAGAACTCTGGCACGGGACGCCGAGTTGTTTCTTGTAGGAAATCTGCCAGCGCTTGCGCCTTGATCGCCGTTCTCGGTTCATAATCCACGTCATACTCCCCCAACTCCACAACCCACTTAACCATTCTCCCTGACAAATCCGGGCGTCCCAAAACTTGTTTGAAAGGTAAAGCAGTGCGCACCACCACCCGATGTGACAAGAAGTAAGGTCTCAGTTTTCTTGCCGTAATCATGACTACCAGAGCAGCCTTCTCAATCTCTGTATAATTCAATTCAGAACCTTGAATAATTCGGCTGACGAAATAGATGGGCTTCTGATGGCTTCCTTCTTCCCTGATAAGCACAGAGCTGATGGCATCCTTTCCCACCGCTATATATAGATACAACGTTTCTCCCGGGACCGGCTTGGTCAGAGTAGGGAGTTTCGCTAGGTACACTTTAAGATCCTCAAATGCGGCTCGGCATTCCTCTGTCCACAGAAACTTACTGCCCTTCCTCAATACTTTGAAAAACGGCATGCTCAGCTCTGCTGATCGCGAGATGAACCTGCTCAGAGCAGTGATGCGCCCATTCAGAGTCTGCACCTCCTTGATTCCTCTGGGCGGTGTCATTTCCATAATAGCTTTGACCTTTTCGGCGTTAACCTCAATTCCTGCAGGCGTGACTTTATATCCCAAGAACTTCCCTGTTGTGACCCCAAAGGTGCATTTTGCTGGATTCAATATAAGCCGATGGTCTCTGACCACCGTGAAGATCTCCTCCAGGTCAGAAACATGATCCTCTGCCCTCATACTCCGAACAAGCATATCATCCACGTATACTGAGATATTCTTAGCAAGTTGGTCTTTGAAAATTTTTTCCATCATTCGCTGATACGTGGCTCCCGCATTCTTCAGACCAAACGGCATACTCTTCCACCCATATACTCCACAACAGACGGCAAAGGCCGTTTTGGCGATGTCTCCCCTGTTCATCTTTACCTGATGATACCCTTGGTATGCATCCATCATGGATAATAAGGCACATCCTGAAGTAGAGTCCACCAATTGATCAATCCTCGGCAGAGGATAGTGGTCCTTCGGACAAGCGGCGTTTAAATCTCTGAAATCCACACACATCCTCCAAGTGTTTGTTTTCTTGGGTACCATCACCGCGTTTGAGATCCACTCTGGATATTGCACCTCCTCAATATGCCCGGCTTTTAGTAACTCATAGACCTGCTCTCTGATTGCAGCGTCCTTTTCAGCCCCAAAATTCCTTGTCCGCTGTTTCACCGGCTTAACCTTGGGATCCACATTGAGGCAATGCTCTGCTAATTCTCTATCAATTCCTTTTAGATCTGCGGTGCTATTTCGCCGAAGACAGCTAATGAGCTCTTCTCTGACTTGATCACTCATGGTAGACCCAACCTTTGTCTGGAAACCCTCTTTCCCTGGAAATAATTCGATCATATTGCAAACATCGCTAGTGGACACCAGCGCGGTTTTCTCTGTGGAGTCTCTGTCTTTTAACAAATCCGCCAACTCTTGGCGCTCTTCTGCTGGGGCGTGCACCTCGCCCACTTTCCCCCTCTTCCGAGCGTCCGACCCCTCTGTCCGTCTTTCCCTTTTCTGTCCCGCTGACTGTGTGAGCATTTGTACGTGGCATGCTTTTGATGTTGTTTGATCGCCGCAAACTTCTCCCACTCTTCCACCCTCGATTGGAAACTTCATTTTTAGGTGAAACAAAGAGATAACCGCCCTGAACGCCGTCAAGGCGGGCCGGCCGAGTATGACATTGTACGAGGGTTTAGGCATATCCACCACTAAGAACCGTACCATCCTTGTTTTGTTGCCCGCAACTGTACTGCCAAGAATCAATGGCAGCTCTACATATCCTAGAGGCATGACCATTTCTCCCCCGAACCCAAACAGAGGGGCGTTTGTCGGCTCAATATGAGCGTTGATTCCCATATTTTGAAGACATTCCTTATACAAGATGTTTACAGCGCTGCCCAAATCTACGAAAATACGGTGAATAATGCAGCCGGCAATGTCTGCCGTAATGACCAGCGCATCATCATGCGGGTACATCAATGTGCGTATATCTTCTGCTCCAAAAGTGATCGCAGGCTCTTCTGCTGCATTCGTAATTTCCATGACCCTTTTAGGATAGTACCCTGTTTTTACTGCTCTGACGACTTGTTTTTTGGCCCGATTTGATGTGGGCATCCCGTTCTCTCCGCAAATCATGTGAACTTCCCTCCTGTATGGGGGGGAGGAGGAGGAGCTTGCCTGTCTGCCCCCTCTCTGCGATTATCCCGATTGTCATCAAGCCTGCGATCTCTGTTGTTCCCCTGCTCTTGTCGCTGATCCCGGTTATTTCTTTGATCCCTCTGATCTCGCTGATCCCTCTGATCCCTCTGATCCCGCTGATCTCTCTGATCAGTCCTCCTCTGGCCCTCATTCTCTCTGTCAATGAAGTGGTCGAGATATCCCTGACGCACCAGTAATTCCAATTGGTGTTTAAGATGTCCACAATATTTCGTGTAATGCCCGAAGGAATTGTGATATTCGCACAACTTATTATTAGGCCCCTCTTGTGGCGGCCCCGTCCGGTAGGTTCCCGGTGCCCGAAAGAACGGCTGATCCTTTATCAAATGAAAATTTTCTTCTTGTGGCTTATTCAAGGGTGTGTACTCGGTAAACCGCGTAACTTCATTCACTGTGCGCTGCTGTTGAGACGGCATTCCTCCCTGGGGTGGCAATACCCTGGGAGGCAACCCTCTGAACGGGGCCCTTTCCTGATGTCTCTGTCATTCGGGTGCTTCCTCAGCTTTCTTGACCCTATGCTTATCATTCTCCACTTTTCTTGCCATCTTGGCATCTTCCAACTGCAAATAACCTGGCAACCTTGCTATAATGTCATCAAAATCCCTTGCTGGACGAATTTGCAATTCGTCAAAGAAGATTCCTGGCCTGAGTCCTCTGACATAGGCGCAATTCTTGATTTGCGATTCTGCCTCTGGCACCTCCAGAGCAGCGAGATTAAATCTTGCTGTATATTCCCGCAACGTTTCACCCTGATCTTGCCTGATATCCATTAGCGAAAGAGCTGATTTCCCTACCCTTCGCGAACTCGCGAACTGACGTAAAAAACGAGTTTGTAGATCCTCAAAGGAATTAATAGAGTTCGGGGGAAGCATCCCAAACCACAACTGAGCCGGGCCAGTAAGCGTAGTTGAAAAGATGCGGCACTTGATGCCCTCCGTGTACATATGCAACGTGACTAACCCTTCAAACCGATTGAGGTGCACCTCTGGATCGGTAGTGCCATCATAATCCAGCGAGATAGGCTTGTAGCTTCTAGGTAGGGTATCTGCCAGAATATCCTCAGAGAAAGGACTACGGTTGTTGACGGGGTGAAATCGCGAAGTCTTGGCCCTCTTGTTCCCTGTATGCCTCCCATGCTCCCTTCTGTCTCTGGGCGCATCACGAGCGTGGCGCTTGTGGATTCTATATTCAGGTCTACCAGAGGAATACTCCGGTTCCCGTTCCTCTGACCTTTCTGTGTAGCGCGATTTTTCTGATCGATGGGACTTCTCTACCCGGTGCGATTTTCCTGACCTTTGTTCCATATCCTCCCTTCGGGATTTCTCCCTCAATGATTCCTCCAGATCCTGGAGTTGATGTTTCAGCTGGGACACTTGGTTTTTCAACCTTGCTTTTTCCTTCGGTCTCCCCTCTTCAAACACCAAGGAGACGGATTGACTATCAGACTCGTCAACCCGCTCTCTTCTGACCACACTGTTGAGTCTGACCCGGCTCCCCTCTGGTCTTCTTTCCACTTCCCTGTCAGCCGGGTCCCCTTGCATTTCCAGAGGCATCGCGGCCTGTTTGTTGATTGCTAAAGTGTTTACCTCCTGGGCAGTTGGAGGTGGGGCCTCAGTGCCCTGCGGGTTTGCTGCTCCAACCAGGGGAGCTACAGTAGGCATGATAGACAGCATCGGAGTTCCCATTGCCTGGCGCATGTTAGCGTAACTAAGCAAGGCCATCATCTGCTCTGCTATCCCAAAGTTAATCGATCCCCCACCAGATGTGGGGGCCAAGCTCGGCACCTCTGATCCTGGCGTCACCAGAGCAGACCTCTGGAAGTTACCATTCAATCCCATCAGCGGAGTAACCGAAACAGCGGGGAATCCCGGTGGCGTAGCGAAGGTTGTGTTGCCCTGCAAGTTGTTGAACAATGAGGTAGGCACCTCAGTGGTAAGCGCAGCGGAGTCGAACTCCTTTTCTAGGTTGCGGTGTGCATCAGAGGATCCCATGGTACCTACACATAAACAAAGTGAGAAACCATTCTAACGACGAAAGGATAAACCCCTTATTACCGATTGGAGTCCCGATATAAGAAATCCAATAAGAAATCCCGGCTACCGGTACAGAGACCGTTAAAAAATTCCCCACGCAGTAACTCTATACACTGGGAAATAAACCCAGGGCATAGATTAAGAAAACAGAGCCCGCATAACGGTGGTTCCCCCCGTGAACCCCCACCAAAGTCCGGCGGAGAAAACAGAGCACCCAGAGAACCAAAATAGGAAATCCAAAGACAAGCAAAAACAGGGCAACCACCAACAAACTTATTAGCGTAATACGTTAGAAATGATAGATAAACGAGAGCTATGTAAGGAAACGAACAAGATTAACACGGCAATCAACCCAAGATTAACATGATCCTGTCTTATAATAATCACAAACCTATAAACAACAGGATTATCACGACCATCCCCCAAATTATTAGCGCAAGGCAATATTCAACGCATAGGACGAAAATTAGTCTAAGCAAGCATGAAGGACATCCATAATTATTCTTTTAAACACAAATTATCCACCCATCAGCAACACAAACCTCATGATAACAACACCAAAACACTAATCGACGTATTAATCGGTGCGAAACCCGTAATTAACAGTAAAGAAGTTCATGAGACAAGAGACAAAGTGCGAAATAATCTTTCATCAGTTCAAAGCCCCTAATTAACAACAAACCCTCACATCCTCCCAAAAACAGAATAATACTCAACAGCCCACAAGCACAATTCAAAGATTATCGGAGAAAACATGAAGATCACCCACAATTATCCCATTTATACGTAAAACACCCGTATACTAACAGCATAAACCCAAGATACCGGCGATACGAGGTCAATCCACAGTTCATCGACACAAAACACTAGATCCGTAAGAAAAAAGCAGCCAACATAATCAAAACAGAGCCTCACACCACAATTTTCCCATATAAAACATTAGATCAGTGAAGAAAGCATCAATTCTACCAGGAAACCCTTCGTGCGTAAACAATTAACCCAAACAAACGGTGAATAAACGTAGAATTCCCCGATTCATGATTTGTGCCCGTCGCCACCTTTCCCCATGCACCAAAAACATAAATCAACGCACATCACAACAGATTATCAGTATATTAAACCAGAAGATGCAATTAACCGATTAAAAACAGCTGGGTGTCCGAATTATCGGCTCGATTGGTGCCAATGCCCGCAAATCCGATTGGAATTTCAGATCTGCGTACGCCGGCGACCGTGATCTCACGTCCTAGCCCAGTAACTTTCCCACAGACGGCGCCAGTTGGTGTTTTATGAAACCAACACCTAAAACTACAAAGTGAAATCATAAACTATACCTAGTGCGATTGACTGAAGAAAACGAAGTGAATGATCGGAAACTTTGCACTAGAGGAAAATAGCTGTTATATTCAAAAGTATCAGATAGCGTGCCGGTAATACATGAGCTGAGGTCTATTTATAGATTACAATTGAGGGTAAAAAGGTAAAATCATTATCCACGCATGCTCCTTGCGTGGTCGGAGGGTATAACAGTAACTTCGTCTTTACGCGGGATTTCTTCCCGCGCCTTCTAGCATTTCTCTGGCGGGGGTGACTCCTCTGGCGAAAGATGATTCCTCTGGCGAAGAGTGACTCCTCTGACGAGGGCGACTTCTCTGACAAACACGATTCCTCTGGCAAGAGCCATTCCTCTGGTGGATGAGTTGTTTCTGGTGGATGAAATCCCTCTGGCGAGGATGATTCTTCTGACCAGTATGACTCCTCTGATGAGGATGATTCCTCTGATTTGTATCATTTCTCTACTCTGCACATATCACTCCTCATCAGCCCCCAATTAATAAATTTACCAATTTACTAATCATCACACTGCTGCAGAAGGCCAACGCATCTCTAATCCTCAAAGACTCCGACACTATCCACTCCGCCAGTAGGCAGTTCACCCTCGGCTTCTTCACCCCCAACGCCACCACCTGCCGCCGTTACCTCGGCATCTGGTACTACCTCTCGCCCGCTTCCACCACCTGGGTTGCCAATCGCGATACCCACTCACCAACTCACGTGGCCCACTCTTCATATCCCCCTCAGGCAACCTCCAGCTCTGCAGCAGTGACGGCCACTTTATATGATCGTCGAGCCCTCCAACGTCGCCACCGCTGAACGCGACTACCCAGCTTGTTATGAGTCTGTTCTCGGATTTTGTGGTTAAGATTGAAAGTGTTCTACTTTATAACTGGAGCACCTTTCGAAGAGATCAGAAAATATATATTTGATCACTCCGCCCTTTTTCCAGAATTCTTAGTAATTTTGGAATCTGCTAATGATGCTAACTTTGAACTCTCAAATACATTTAATAAATCATAAATTGTAGATGACCTGATATCTGTTCTTGAAGTGAACTTTTTCCATTCCTCTTGGTTTTAGAACAACATTTAGGTTAGGTTATTGAGTTAGAAATAAACATTTAAATTGATTGTTTGAAGATTGTGAAAAGTTGCATTGATCTCCTTGGTCAAGGTCTTGGAATACTTATGTATTATTCTCGTACTACTGTACATTATTTCTTATTTTTCATGGCACATTTTTTTACTCTTTGTTTGGCTGCTGCAGTAACGAAAATGACATCACTGAGAGGCTACAATACATCATCCAGGCTAATGCTAGTCTTCGCTCAGAAATGGTGGAAAAAGATTCTCAAAGCAACAGGTTCATGGTATAATGTTGTTTCTGTTTAAGTTCATTTTTGTGATCTTTCTTTCGAGGAGTTGCTCGTTTTGGCTTGTTTGAAAAAGTTAAAATATTTTCCTCACATATTGAGAGACGCCGGCAGTGGAATCATCTTACTCCGATGGACTTTTCTGCTGACAATGAGGGTGACTCACAACCCCAATAGGGAAACAGATCGAATTGAATTCATGGTGGGCGCCCGACGATCCGAGCCGGGGCAATTTCACAGCAGGCTTATACGCCATCAACATTCATCAGGTCTACATCTGGAAGGAAGACGTCCGCGTGTGGTGGAGCGGGCTGTGGAATGGCAGATTTTGAGGATGACCGGAATGTATTCCAGGTACGTGGATAGGTGCAGCTAGGGAATGGAAGAAGACGAAATTAAATCACTATGAATTTCCGACAAAGTTTTATTTTTTGAAAGGATTCGTGGGAAGAAAATGTGATTTATTTCGAGGAATTTCTTGAAAGGATTCGTGGGGAGAATATGCGATGCCTCATGGTTTCCTACCACAGCATCCGCAGGACTTCAACGGTAAATGATAGAGTATTTAACGTGTGACAACCTGAGGAAAAGGAAGATCAACATGGGTGAGGAAGATCTTCGGTGTAGCTTCTGCCAAGATCACGAGGAGGATGCAAATCATCTGTTCATCTCGTGCCCGAAAACCCAGGAGCTCTGGGACGAGATACAAAGGTGGACTGGGATCAGCACGGCTCGCCCCTCAACGGCAACTGCACATTGGGTTAAGCTTCAGCGAGTGCGGACAAAATAAGAAAGGTAGGAAGCTACTCAAGGCAATCTGGGTGAGCTGTTGTTGGCTTCTTTGGAAGAGAAGAAACAAGATTAGGTTCGAAGGAAAAACGTGGGAAGTTTACAACTTAATTGTGGAAATCAAGATTAGAGTGTGGAGTTGGAATAGAACCTTTGGTTTAGTTGATAAAGTTTTGGATTTTGCACAGTGGTGCTCTAACGGGCTAATACCACGAGTGCTGTAAGTTTTGTTGGGTACCACTGGTGCCTTTTCTTTAATCTATTCAGTTTTTGCCTGATCAAAAAAATTTAATGTGGGGCTATAGGGTATTTAATTTGGGGCTATAGGCTCTAGGATAAATTAGTAAATTTATAAATGCTTATTATTATTATTATTATTATTATTATTATTATTATTATTATTATTATTATTATTATAGATTGGGGGCTACAAGGAGTAAAATCGAGGCAATGAATAGAATCACCCATAAATGATACGTCAGACCAATCAATAAGCTGATTGATAAGCCTATAAATTTTATGCATTTTTTCACTCAAGGCCCAACCAAAATGTCAATTTATTTTTCGTGGCTTTAAGTTTTTCTTTGGATATTTGGATTCTCGCTCAGCTTATATTCGATTAAAGAAATGCTATTTACGAGAATTATTATATTATGGTCATTAAAGAGAAATCAACATAATCATTTTGAAGTTGTGTTGCACATTGTCCAAGGCATGTCTTTATTTGTTTATGAAAAATTGAAATACACAGATCTTCATTATCAAATGTATAAATGATCATAACAATAATATGTTGTCACCTGCAATTAAATTCATGTTTTTCTTTTTTCTTTTTTGTAATATACATATCTCTTTTTTTTCTTTTGTGATTCATACTTTTATGTGGATTCAGATGGTTTCTCTTTTTATAGTTTCATTTTTGAAAAAAAAAACTGCACAATACAAATTAAAATTTATAATTAAAAGTGTATGTATATTGAAAATGTAAAACGGTGGATCAATTGTCTTTCAAAAATAAAAATGAATAACCAATGAGGCCTAGCTCAAGTGGCAAATCTGAGGCACCCAAAGACTTTTCTTTGTAAGAGGTCTTGGGTTCAATCCTGTCTACGTACCGTGTAGTTTTTTCACCTTTGTGTGGACAGTGGTCCCACCTGCATGCCGCGGTTATTTTTCCACCATTGTGTGGTGTAGAGGTCATGTCTGCATGCAAGTTGCTTATTTGATTATATTTAGATACATCTTGTAATTTTAATTCAATAAAAAAAGTGCATGTATGAAGAAAAGAAAAAAATAATCTAGTACAAATCAAAATCTATATATTTCTCTACAATAACATATTTTCTCCAACGCTCTAGGGTTTTGCTACGGTTTTGAGAGACTAGGGTTTTCGTCCCCCGGAGGCGATTTTCTTCCCGTTTCAACGGGGCAGCAGGTAACGATTACAGTTTTTTCTAGCCATGGATCCAAACGAAGTTAAAAGGCTAGTGGATAAACTGAAGTTTGAGGAGGATGCGGACTCTAGTACGGTGACATTGACACCGAATCTGACTGAGAACTTATGCCAAAACTCTAAACTTTGTCTGGTGGGAAAAGTTTTCGTTGGGCACCAGATCAGCCGTGAATTGCTTGTTAGCCACTTACCGAATATTCTCCAGTCACAAAAGAGTGTGGATATTGAGATTGTGGGGCCGAATATTTTTGTGGTTATGTTTGCTTCTACCTTGGATAAGAAACATGCCTTGCTTGGTGGGCCTTGACATCTATTTTAGGATTTGATGTTATTTGAGGAGTTGGAGGGCTTCCAAAATTCGACAGATGTTAAGTTTGATGAGTTTATGGGTTGGGTACAGTGCCACAACTTGCCTGTTGCATGAATGCACCTTGATGTGGTCCATCAGATAGGCGAGCAAATTGGGGTTGTGAGGAGGTTGGCATGAGTGTAGGGGGCATGTGGATGGGCCGCTTTGCAAGGGTCCGTGTATGATGGCAGATGGATAATCCTCTTAAAACATGTGTGCGACTTTTACCGGATGGAGAGATGGAAGGTGCTATAATATTGTTGTTGTATGAGAAACTTTCCAATTTTTGCATTGCGTGTGGAAAGATTGGACATTTGCTAAGGTTCTGCGAGAATGGAACGGTGGATAATGGTGGCGAATTAAAATATGGAACATGGCTTATGGCTGCAAAACCCCAGAAGATAAAGAGAAAACCTAATATGGGTGCTTTTACAAGGAAGGAAGGCCTTTTTAAACCTCATGCACAGACTGAGGCAAGTGGATCCAATGCAAATTGCGCTAGTAAACTTGCTGCGAGTACCACATCAAAGTCAAATAAAGATGCTTGACATGTGCATGCGAGGAGGGATAAGGAGTATAGCTCTACAGACTGGTTGCAGGTGCAACTGGATTTGGTGGAGGGGGGAAAAGGGGATAAAAGCTGATATTTTGGTTGGGGTGTGGGAAAGTTGATTACCGGGGAGGGAGGGCAGAAAGCTAGTTTGGATGAGGGAGTGCTGGGGAGTGGAGAAAAATCCAATGGGTGGAAGAGGAGAGTGCGAGGAGGTCAGGATGTTTTTGGAAGACGAGGTGGTCGTGGGCGGGGTGGTCGTGGGGAATAGGGAGCTGGGTTTGATAGAGGGAGTACGAGGTTTGGAGGAGGATGAGCTTGAGGGAGTGGGGGATAATAGGAGGGAGGTGGAGTCTCCGCTTAAGAAGCGGAAAGGGGGTCCGAGTGATGTAGGAGAGCTTGAGATCCCGGTAAGAAAAGTGAGCCGCTGGGAAGATGAGACCAATGAAACTATTGATATAACGGCGGAGGCTGCGGTGAAGCCCCGTTGAGCCCAATGAGTTGTCTAGTTTGGAATGCGCAGGGGATGGAAAGCCCCCGTGTGTTTCATGAGCTCCGGTATCTTATCACCGAGACTTTCCTGCAGCTTGTCTTCTTGTACAAGACAAGATTGACTGCGTCTAAATGCACGTTATGGAAGAGTTTATTAGGGTTTGATGGTTTGATAGTTGTAGATGCGATCGGGAAGAATGGTGGCCTCATTCTTATGTGGTGGCAGCCGTTAAATGTATAATTACTCTCTTATTCTTGTGGCCATATTGACAGTATGATTGATTCTAATGGTGTTCGATTTCGGTTCACGGGTTTTTATGGAAACCGCAAACGAACCAACGCAAGTTCTCGTGGGATCTTCTTTGCCAACTGAGCAATCTCGGGGTTGCAAATGATATGCCATGGATGGTAGGGGGTGATTTCAATGAGGTTTTATCGTTGTCTGAGAAGTTGGGTGGACGTCCACGACTATCGGGACAAATGGGTTTGTTTTCTAATACTCTCATCTATTGTGGTCTTCATGAGATGGAACGAGCAGACAAGAATTTCACATGGCATGCAAATAGAGATGGCTCTACTATTTTGGAAAGGCTCGATAGGTTTGTGTGTAACGGAGAATGTAATCAGGTCTTTCTCACCTCTTTGACTGAGGCTTGTGATTTTTATGGATCGGATCATTGGTCGGTCCTATGTAAATTTACTGAGGAGGAGCAACGGGTGATGTGTATGGGTACTAGCCGGTTTTATTTTGAGAGAATTTTTTGGAGCGTTGGGCGGGTACACATTTTCATGGGCTGAGTAAAAAATTAAAGCTCTTCGCAAAGAGAGGACTCGACTTATAAACACGGCGTGAGAGAAGTTGCATGAGGAACATATTTTGGATGTTTCCCGTCAGATTGAGGAAGCAGTGGAAACATAAGCTACTCATTGGAAGCAGAGGGCGCCTTAATTGGCTCTCCAATGGAGATTAGAACACTGGGGCGTTTCATATCCAAGTCTCCAAATGCAAGAAACGGAATGAGATAAAGAAATTATTGAATGAGCAGGGGGATGTGTGTGAGAATGAGAACGAGAAGGCTCAAATCATTAAGGATTATTTCTAGGCATTGTTCTCGACCTCGCAGCCATCCCGCCATGATATTGAGGTTGTGACATCGAATATTGAGGAAAGGCTTAGCAGCGCTGATTATGATATGTTGGATAGACCTTATGAGGCATCATGGCAGTCGTGACATCGAAAATTGAGGAAAGGCTTAGCAACGCTGATTATGATAAGTTGGATAGACCTTATGAGGCTGATGAGGTACGCCGGACAGTTTTTGACATGCACCCTACGAAGGCGCCGGGGCCGGTTGGTTTTTGTGCAAGATTTTACCAGAGATTCGGGTCAGCAATGGGGCAGTCCATTATGGCACAAGTTCTATCGATTCTTAACAAGGGGGCTAATATTACTGGTTGGAATGAGACTATTATAGCTCTAATTCCGAAGGTTGACAGACCAGTGCGTGTATCGGAGTTCCACCAATTAATATGTGTAATACCACATATAATTGTGAATAGACTGTGCTTAATTATGGATCATTTGATTGATCAGGCGCAGAGTGCGTTCATTAAAGAAAGGCAGATTACTGATAACGTGCTTATTAGTTTTGAGTGTAAGCACTGGCTTCGGGCTAGAAAACATGGCAAGACTGGATTCGCGGTTTTGAAGTTAGATATGAGCAAAGCCTACGATCGGGTTGAATGGGCTTATGTAGAGGAGGTTTTGAAAAGATTGAGGTTTCCAGTTAGACTTTGCCAGTTGATTATGAGTTGTGTAAGAACGGTTTCTTTCTCTTTCTTACTCAACATGAGAGTTTATGGTGTGGTTAGACCAACACGGGGTCTCAGACAAGGCGACCCTCTTTCACCGTTCTTGTTTGTTCTATGTGCACAGGGTTTCTCATCTTTGTTATGTTATTATGAAAGAAGGAGACACATCCAGGGAGTTCCTATTATCCCTCATCATTTAAGTATCATGCATATGTTCTTTGCGGATGATAGTCTAATTTTTTTCTGTGCTAAAGGCGAAAAGACGATGACAGTTAAGGAGATTATTCATGGTTATGAGTGTGCATCGGGCCAGCTGATTAATTTTGCTAAATCCTCTATTACTTTCAGTCCTAACACTTCCCAACTGGAGAATACCACGGTTAAGCGAATTTTGGATATCAATAGTGGGGATGGGCTGCAACGATACTTGGGCCTCCATGCTTTCTCTTTGCGCTAGAAAAAGGGTCCGATTTTGGTATCTTGTGGATAAAATCCAGAAGAAGTTGCTTATATGGAATCAGCGAGAGTTTTCCGAAGGAGGGAAGAAGGTTCTTATCAAGGTGGTTATCCAAGATATTCCTACTTATGCGATGCAATGCTTCCAGTTACCGGATTCCATTTGTAACGATATTAATAGAATAATTGCATGATTTTGGTGGGGGGGATAAGGCGGATAAGAGACGACTGAATTGGAAGAAATGAGAGGCGATGTGTTCTCCAAAAGAATGGGGAGGTATGGGGTTCCGACAGCTTAAGAGTTTCAACCAGACCCTTGTGGCGAAACAAGCTTGGCGGTTAATTGCTCAAGTGTTTATAGGCAGGTATTATCGAGATGGGGATTTACTCACGGCTCGACCGAAGCCGAATGGATCTTATATTTGGAGGTCTGTTCTCTGGAGTAGACCGTTGTTAGAGCGGGGACTTTTATGGAATATTGGTAATGGCCGCAAAGTGCATGTTTTTAGGGACCCATGGGTTAAAGGAATGGAGCCTGGGCGTGTAGAGGGTAAAGGGAGTGACGGGGACCTAGATATGAGGGTGATGGAGCTTATTGATGATAACAAAAACTAGGATGCGGCTAAACTACAGGACCTTTTCTGGGCACATGAAGTGGAGGCTATATGCGCTACTCCAATTGGTGAGAAAGGTAATGACGACAACCTCAACTGGAGGTGCGATCCCAAAGGAGTTTTTACGGTAAAAACAGCATGTAACAGCCCGACTCCCGGGAGAATAAGAAACGGCTACTTAATGGGATTGCTAGACTTTGTTAGAATAAAATGGGTGATATGTTCTTAGATTCGGGTAATACATTGTTAATAAAGGAGTGCCGCAATTGAAGGATAATAAATACAACAATTAGGATAGAAATTTTCCCAACCAGGATCAAAAGTTCGGAGGTCTGAGACAACAAGATAACACTTCATACTAGACATACATATATGCGAGGTTCAATTGCTAGAAATGTGATTGCCAAAAGAGTTCATAATAATTAGGCTAAGAGTATTTAAAGAGTCAATCTCAAAAGATATCCACCTAAGTGAATATTATGGCAGCGGAAATTATTATATGAAACTACAGCAAAAGGTTTTGAAAATAATTGCAGGGTTGAGTACTAATATACTCAGTGGGTTTAGTCATTTGAAAACATTTGAAAATCCATTTAAAAGAATAATCCATGCTATGAGCAGTATAACATAGAAATATTTGAAAGCATTCCATGCATACTTAAAATAAATTTGTGGATCCATTTCCAGTCTTCTCTCTATTGGCGCTTCACCTATAATGTGAACATGTGGGAGCAGCCCACAGAGGTCCACTACCATGCATGTTTCAGAAATGGGAGCAACCCAAGTCTGACAGTCTGAGGCAAGTGGGAGCAGCCCACAATACCCCTTTGTGTGTACACAATCCTAACCAGGGCGATCCAATCGCTACGCCGGCTAGGACCCGATCGTTAGATAACATAGGAGCACTTTAAACAATAGAGAGATAAGAAATATTTTAACATGGACATTCATTTGCATTTGCATAATACAAGTAGAGCTCAATAACTCAAAGCATACTTTGAAAAATAAAACCCACCTTAATAGGACAAGCCTGTAGATAAAATTTGCACAATTATCTTCCCGTAAAACCAGTGCTAAAACCTTCTATCAAGTGGACCTACAAGATAATCTAATCTTAATAGGTCGCAAAATATCGCATGAGCTAACAATTCTACAAAGCTGCTAAATCTTAATATTCTACACCCGGATTTTCAAAACTCGATTAGAAATCTTTAAAAAAAATCGGATTTATCAAAATACTTTTATTGCAATATTCACTATGCAAATTCATATCATATTTCAAAATCACATAAAGTAAATAATTACACTTAATAAAATAAATAGTCTTATTAATAAATCAATTGATTAAGAACTTAACTAAATAATTTTAAATAAAGCATGATTTAAAGAATTAAATCAGTCCAAAATATCAAAAAAATTCAGCCCAATTCTTTTATTAAATCAAACCCATCTTAAATCATAATATAGACCCAAAAATTTAATAACCCAATATTAAAACCCTAGCCTACAACCCATCTCCTTTATTAAAAGAAAAATCACACACACACACACAACATAGAGGCACGCACACACACAACATAGAGGCACGCACACACGCACACACCCAGACGCACTCTCTCCCTCCCACGCTACTGCCGCCGCCGCCTGACGGCGGCGCCGCCCGACGGAGGCCGGCAGCCGCCCCCCTCTCTCTCCTCCGACTTCTCTCTCTTCGCCCAGCCCTCTCTCTTCTCCTCTCTCTCTCTTCCCCCAGCCCTCTCTCTTCTCCTCTCATCTCTCCCTCTTCTCCGTCGACGGCAGCGGAAGCCACCGCTGGCGCCGCGTCGACAGCAGCACGACAGCAGCTGCCGCCTCCTCTTCCCCCGTCTCCCTCTCGACCGGCAGCAGCAGCTGCCTTCGCCGTCCCTGCACGGAGTAGCGCCGCTGCCTCTCCTTTCCTCCAGATTCGGCGACGTCGTCGCCCTCGCTTCGTCCGACAACAGCACAGAAGCGCCGACGCCGTGGCAGACGGCCTCCCCCCCCCCCCTTCTCTTCTCATTTCCAGCCCATCAACAACCCCTAACCCAAAATCACCTCAAAACCTTCTACCTCATTCTAACCTTCTAATTTCTTTGAAAAGGTGAAGGAAAAATTTTAATCTTTTTCTTATGCAAAAATTCAATCTTTTCTTATGCAATGGGCAAAACACTTGAGAAATATATATACTTACAGGTTGTGTTCTTTGTTTTGAGATGTATGGTGTATCAGATTTTTGATTTTTGGGACAGAACTTTCTTGAAGGGATGCTTGTGATTCGGATGAATTTATGGAGAGGAAAGAAAGCTGATGACAATTGGATTTTCTGTGAATGATCTCGAGTTTTTGGCAAATTTATTTCGGGAAGCAAAAATTGCATGTAAGATGATTGGCTTAAGAAGTGGTGAATTGCATAGTGATACGAGGATGAATTTTTGATGAATATGGACAAATGGCTGC